>NC_137805.1:19728266-19931309 GCF_963383645.1 Muscardinus avellanarius | reverse complement strand
CTCCTTCTCCTTCTCCTTCTCCTTCTCCTCCTTCTTCTTTTCTTTTGCAGTGCTGGGGATGGAACCCAGGGGCATTCAATCTCCAAGCTACACCCCCAGCACTATTTTTATTCTTTATTTTAAAACAGGGTCTCACTGAGTTGCAAAGGGCCTCACTATCCCTTTTCATTTAGTAATTAATATATCTGGCCATGTAGTACTTTCTTCCAATGGAGTCCCAAAGTAGGAGGTAAATAGTGGACAGTTAAGCAGCTATGCCTTGGTAGAAGCCCACCAACTCTGTGTCATGCGGAGGCCCACGTGAGGTCTCCACCACAACCTTTGTGCTCCAGGAGGACTGGGTTTTATCTCTCTGGAAATTCTCAAAGCACCTGCCAGTTGCCACCAAATCCCCAGTGTCAATAATGCCGAAGGCCGGACAAACACAGGCATCACCGGGGACCCCCGCGTTCAAAGTTGGTCTCTAGAGCTACGAATATGGTTGAAATTGCCTTTGTCCTCCTGAGGTTGGCCTTGCCCGGCATGGGATGGACGCCAGTAAAGCCATAAGAGGCCAGGCGTGATGGGTGTGCGTGGCCACGGCTGCTCAGGAGGCCCAGGCAGGAGGCTCTCTTGAGTCATGGGGCTCGAGGCTCTCGTGCACTCTGCTGACGGTAATACCTGCCATATTGTAATACCTGACATATAATACCTGACGGTTCACACCAAGTTCTCCATTCCTGTGGCAACTTTCCGGGAGCAGGAGCTGGTTTGTGGTGGGTCACACCTGTGAGTAGATGCCACCATCCTGGCACCTGGCACCTGCCTGGGCAGCATGGTGAGACCCTGCCTCTTAAAATCAAGTAACAAACTGCCCACCTACCTAAGTAAGCAAAGGACAGACGGCCGAGAGCGAGCCTGGCCCGCCTCCTCGGTGAGTCGAATGCAGGACCCCGGCGGGCGCCCAGATCGCGGACGGTGTCCACCTGCTTTAGGTCTGGGTGATGTTCCATGGGCATCTGGGGGCTACAGGAGGCTCCATTCCTGTGCTGAGACCACGAATTGGAGGAATCCCCAAGTCTGTAATGACCCTCAAAAAGAAGCCCCCTCGCAGTGCCAGGGAGGAAGCCACAGTCGAAAGAGCTGGAGTGGCCTTCCGGCTCAGCTGGGGGCTCTTGGCTGGCGGTGGCTGCAGGGAAAGGCTTGGCTGCTAGCTGGTCAGGCAGTGGGCTCCCTCCACCACCCCCAAGGAGCTGTGGGTTAGGCAGACATCACACGCTAGGGAATCTCTCACCTCGAGAACCAGCGCTGGTAAAGAGCTCAGTTAGTGCTTTGCGGTCACCCAGGAGATCGCCTCTGTTCTCCAATGGGTCTGTGCGCTTCCTGATCCCAGCATTCCACCTAGTGGCTCAGACCTACTGCCAGCAAAGGCCGATGGGACTTTTGTGAACATCTTGTCCAATGCTTATATACCTCTATCTCTATCATCTCTCTCTCTCTCTCTCTCTCTATCATCTCTCTCTCTCTCTTTATCTCTCTCTCTATAATCTATTATCTATAGCGCCCCTCCTTTTGGTACTAGAGATTGAACCCAGGGGTGTTCTACCTCTGAGCTACACCCCTAGCCCTTTTTATTTCTTAATTTTGAAACTGGGTCTCACCAAGTCGCTGCAGGTCTTGCTAAGTTGTTGAGACTTGCCTTGAAACGGCTCCTCCTGTCTCAGCCTCCCAGGTGCCTGGATTACAAGTGTGCGCCCTCACACCCAGCGAATGCTTATATCTCAGAGGCAGGTGAGAGCAGGCACAGAGGTCAGGACACACCTGAGACTGGAGTTACCGTGGCAGAGCTGGACTTGAGCCCAGGCTTCAACTCCCAGAGCGACATGTCCTCAGGAAGCCAGGTGATCCCTCAGAGAACAGAAAAGAGCTAATTCTAGGACCCAGCCTCAGTCCTGTGGCTCCTCGGTACTGTGATCTGTGTTTCTGGCAGCAGGTGAGGTAATTGCGTTCCATCCCAGACTACTAACGTGTGCTGCAATAGGGGAAGGGCAGGCGGCCTGGCGTGGGGATCAGAGCCAGGGCCTGAGGTCCGGACACAGCAGGTGACCCCCAGGCCTGGGCCTCACCTGCAGTGGGGCCCAAGTCTGGCTTCCCTCTCGCTGTCTCCCACAAGGACAGGGCCACTCACCCATCCGGTAGTGCTGGAGCAGAATTCACACGCAGAACTTGTATTGAGCCCTTTCTTTTTGTGTGTGTGGTACTTGGGATTGGACTCAGGGGCACGCTACCTCTGAGCTATACCCTCAGCCCTATTTATTTATTTTTGAAACAGGGTCTCACTAGGTTGCGGGGAGTCTTTCTAAGTTTCTGAGGTTGGCCTTGAACCTCTGACCTCCTGTCTCAGCCTCCCAGGCACTAGGATTACAGTCATGCATCATCACGCCCGCCTGGGACTCTTTCTACCCACGTGTACCCTGGCAGTCTGGAGCCTGGTCAGGGCCAGGCGCCTCCCTCTGCCGCCACTCCTCGGTTGCAGGATGTGGTCAGTACCGCCTGTTGCTTCCTCTTCCTCAACGTGGTCAGCCACGTTGAAGAAGCAGATATTAACAGAAGGAGCGCATACGCCTCACCTCCAAAACAGATAGTGTTTCGATTTTTGAAAAATCAGGAAAACAGCCAAGTGGAGCTGCCAGAAATCATGAATATTCCGGTCTTAACGCTGGTAGGAAAATCCCACGCTGCACACACAGCAAAAGTCCTCAGTGGTGTTTTCTGGTTTTCTTGCATTAAAATTTATTTTTCATCCCAGGAGAGTGCAGCCCAGGCAGAATTCCCTCCTGTTGCCCGTCACATGGGCGCACGAAGGAAGTCGTGGCTTTCTGCCACTGCATTGCAAACGCATGGGTTTTCTTTCTGGGTGTGATGTTTAATGTTGGTAGTGGGGGTGAGAAGCAGGCTTGAGAACTGTCTGAGGTCCAGATGCTTTCTGGACAAATCTATACATGGCGGGGAAGGCTTGGGAGCGGCGCGCCAGTTCCCCTGGTTTGTTGCAGAGTCATTTGGCTCATGTGGTGGGGCGTGCAGCTGTGAGGCGCTTCCCTCACCATATGGCGCTCGATGGGCGGCCGTACTCGGCGCTGTGCCTGGGGCAGGGTGGGAGCGTGTGGATGTTGGGACGCCTGTGGCCACCTCGCTGCCACGGGCTTGTCTCACCTGCAGGTGTGCCTGCTACTGGCTTGCAGAGGGCGCCTTGCTCATGCACCTGCGCCGGCTGCGCCTCTGCCCATCTGGGGTCTCTGGAGTGCCGTGCGCCGGCTCCTGCAGGGCATGCTGGGAGTGCCAACGACTTAATACATCCATGGGCAAGGTCAGCCAGGGAGGCATGGGTCACTGGGGCATACCCTGCTCTCTGTCCTTCAGAGGAAAAATCCAGGGGGTTTCAGTGAGGGCACCAGCCTCCTGGAGCCTTGGCTTCCTGTATGTAATTTACATTAACTCCTTCCCGTGGCTTCCAGCCCTTTCTCCTTCCTTCCTTCCTTCCTTCCTTCCTTCCTTCCTTCCTTCCTTCCTTCCTTCCTTCCTTCCTTTCTTTCTTTCTTTCTTTCTTTCTCTTTCTTTCTTGTGGTACTGGGGCTCCTGGAAGCCCTTCTACTTCCAGGCTACACTCCCAGATCTATTTTATTTTTGGAAACAGGGTCTCTTAAGCCAGCATGTCTGGCTTTGAATCTGCGTGATCCTCCTGTCTCCACCTCCCAAGCACGGGGATCACGAGCGTGCGCCGCCATGCCCGGCTGCCTTCTTTCTTATTGGACTTCCTGGGTTCTCCTTCCAAATGAACTACCTGCATCAAAGCCTTGTTTTGGGTCTGCCACAGGAAACAAAGGCTGGTGAGGATAGATACCAAGGTCTAAGTGAGAAGCATGGCTCAGGGCTGGGCGTGGTGGCACACACCTGTAATCCCAGTGCTTGGGAGGTGGAGACAGGGGCCGCAGGTTCAAAGCCAGTCTCAGCAACTTAGTGAGGCTTTCAGTAACTTATTAAGACTCTGTTTCTAAATAAAAAAGAAATAGGGATGGGAGTATAGCTAAGAGGTAGAATGCCATGAGCTCGAGTCACAGTAACACACACACACACACACACACACACACACACACACACACATCAAAAAAGATGCACAGCCCAAGCCAATGTCTTTAGTCTCGGCGAACGCTTGAGCAGGAGCCCAGGCTGCGAGACCAAAATAGTCCTCCATGGAGCAGAACAGCAGATGGGTAGACGGAGCAGTTTCGGGGTGGCAAGGAAGCGCAATCCTAGAGTAAGCTGTGGGCTAATTATGCGTGCAGGGAGTCAGTACATTTCCAGGAATGTGGAAGCATTTGGCTTGATGTGTTGGTTCATAATAGCTGCATCTAAGGAGGCTGTAGTTTGGACCTGGAGTGACCCCTTGAGGGCAGGAAGTTTTCACGACCCTGGGGGCGTGCCCTCGAGGGACAGTGATGCCCCACCCCTCCTCTTTTCCTTTCGTTCTTCCCCACCATGAGGTGGACGGGTTGTTTTGTTGGGGGCCCTCCATTATGAGCTTTCACAGGCCCACACCACCAGCCATAGTATGAGACCTCTAAAATGAAATAATCTCTTTATATGTTTATTCATCTCAGATATTTGTTATACTAACAGAAATCCCAAGTCCTAGCTGGGCATGGTGGTGCACCCTTGTAATCCCAATATTTGGGAGGCTGAGACAGGAGGATCACATTTTTTCCGGACAGCCTCAGCTACTTAGTGAGGCCCTTTGCAACCCAGTGAAACCCTGTTTCAAAATCAAGATTAAGCCGGGCGTGGTGGCGCATGCTTGTAATCCCCGCGCTTGGGAGGCGGAGACAGGAGGATCACGCAGGTTCGAAGCCAGCCGTGCTGGCATAAGAGACCCTGTTTCAAAAATATAAAATAGGTCTGGGAGTGTAGCCCGGAGGTAGAAGGGCTTCCAGGAACCCCAGTACCACCAAAAAAAAAAAAAAAAAAAAAAATCAAAATTAAAATTAGGGCTAGGGTGTAACTCAGAGGCACATCCTGGGTTCCATACCAAGTGCCGCAAAAATAAATAAATAAATAAATAAATAAATAAATAAATAAATAAATAAAACAAAAAACGCCCAAGTCCTGCGTCCCTGGCCTTCATCCCCTGCTGAGCGGCCTCTGTCCCTGTGCCCCAGAGCTCAGCCTCCTCCTTTGGTAAACAGAGACCATGATGTCTTGCCTCGGTGTGGAGAAGGGAAACTCTTTGGGATACGGATTTTTGTTTTCTCCTAAGGAAATCTGTCTGTAGCTTTCTTTGTCTTGTAGATTCTTCTCCAACTCTGCACTGACATCATGACAGAATGGGGGACTGGGTTTGCACTAGAGAAAGGAAAGGACACGAGGAGCACGACTGAAGCCGGCCTGGAGCCCCTGATCTGGTCTGCCCCACATGGCCCGAGCTGAGGGCACACAGAGTTCTCACCTTAATGGAGTCTCTTCCACCACGAGGCCTGTTTTCAGGACCCGGGACAGCGCCCTCTGCCTGAAGGCTGGTGCTTCCTTGGTGCACTCGTGTGCATGAAGAGGTAATAGAAGTTGGACTCCGAAGATGCAAACAAGCTGGAGTGGGCCTTGGAAACCCCTGATACAGGGTCGCAGAAGCAAAAGAAATCGGACAGGAGCAGAGAAGGAAAGGGGGACTGCAGATTGAACCGAAAACCGCAGCGACCACCCTCACCTTCCGTTTTTCTCCAGCTGAATTCTTAGAAGGCCCAACAAACCTTAGAGTGCTACAAGTCTAGCTAAGTAGCACCTATATTCTCCATTAGCTTATAGAATGCACTTTATTTTATTTATTTATTTATTTATTTATTTATTTATTTATTTATTGGTGGTACTGGGGGTGGAACCTAGGGGCTTTTCTACCTTTTGCCTGTACTCCCAGACCTATTTTATATTTTATTTGGAAACAGGGTCTCACTAAGTTGCTGAGAGCCTCACTAAGTAGCTGAGGCTGGATCTGAATTTATGCAATCCTCCTGTCTCCGCCTCTCCAGAGCGGGGATTACAAGCGTGCGCCACCACGCCCGGCTTTTAGAATGTACTTTAGACTGATCAAAAGGAGTCTGGAGAAAGATCTTGTTCAAAGACCCATGATGGGGCTGTGGTCCAAGTGCCATCCACCAACTGGGTAGGTCGATCCTGAGAGGTGCCAGGCTGCTGTGTGCTGCCCTGGGCTCCATGATCAAAGAATCCCGCTCATTAGGCTGATGCCACCCCACATACCTCTCAGGACCACCCTTACAAGGTGTCCTACAAAAGAAGAGCTACGCTCCCCAAACGCATCTGCCACCCCAGAATGGCCTGCATTCTCTCTCAAATGTGTATGTCTTGCTTTACCAAATAAATCTCTATGTCTCTGAATCATTTGTGCTAATTTTTTCCCCATCATGTAATGCAGGGATCCCTCGGTCCTGAGCTGTGTTCCTCTCTCTTCCCACCTGGGGCCTCTCCCAGCCCTTCACAGAATCAACCCTTCTCCTGTGATATGGTGAAGGAGAGCCCACGAGGGGCCAGTCTTAACTTCCCTAAGAAACCCCCCCCCCATCACCACTGTCCAGGTCCGTCCACTGCTCTAGGCTGACGGGCAGTCCAAAAGCAGAACCTTTAAATCTGGGTCTACTCCGTTTTGGCTGAGTGTGCAATGGCTTCGGTGCCTGACCTGCCTGGGAGACTCCCAGGGCGCTAGTGTAAGAATAAAAGCATGGGATAGGAATAGAAACCACGAGTGTGCGTGCGTGTGTGTGCGCGTGCGCGTGTGTTTGCGTTTCTTTAATGGAGGGTTATAATTTGAAAGTAGCAAGCAGGTCCGCATGCGTGGGTCAGAGATAAGAGTTCCTATGTGCATGCCAGGGAACGCACAGCTGCGAGCCTGGGTCTGTGGGAGGAAGATCTCGACGCTGTGTGAGCACATCTCTTCTCTTCTTCCTTAAATACGACCGAGGGGTCTGCCGGCCCAGCAGGCGCGCTGTGGGCAAGCGGAGCGCACCGCTCTCTCCGAAGCTCCCCTCAAATGTGTTCGGCGGAAGCTCTGCTTCACCCGCTCCCTGCCCACCCACCCAGGAGCTCCTTTCTTTCCCTAGAAGAGGAGGTTCCAACCAGGCCTGGTCGGTTTGATAGTGGGCAGGCCAGAGAGAGCCGGGTCCAAGCTGCCCTTGCCTGCCACGCTGGGCAGCCTGAGGCAGCCTTGTGTGTAAGCAGGGGCTGAGCCTGCGACCCAGCACGCTGAGCGGGGGTGGGCAGGGAGGCCCCCGGAGGGGCGGGATGCAGAGGGAGTGACGCCTCTGGACTCGGATCCCACCACTCACAACCCGGGTGATGCGGCAGCCTCTGTGAGACCCACAGACCCACAGCTGGGAAAAGGAGTCAACGACAGGCAGGGCCAGTGAAAAAGCACGGGGCGGCTGCCTCAGGCTGGGCACAGTCGGCTCCTGGGCCGAGGGGAGGGCAGCACACTGGTCTCCTCTCCGCAGCGCACTGGGCCCTGCGCCTTCACATCAGGCAGGGGTGGGGAACAACAGAACGGCTGGCTCCAACCGCGTTGGATTTGAGAGTCCCCGAAGGCTGAAGGCATTAACCCTGACCCCACGCTCTGCTGTGACGGAGCCCGTGGCTCAGGGAACAGGGCTGAGGCCTGGAGGCGTCTACGGAGAGTAGATGAGGGCCTGGCTTGGCTGTGAGAGGAGCTGGGTCACCCGCAGGTTCCCTTGTGGCCGCTCAGGGACCAGGCCACGCTTCCACAAAGGTGCCTCTCGCCCACGTCCCTCCTGAGGACTGTGTGGCTGGGAGGTCATTGTCCCGGGGAGATTCAGACTTAGTTCCATGTCAGCATGATGTGTGTTCTGTCTACCACTGCAGTGTGTGGCAAACCTCTCAAATTCAGTCTTAGAACAGGAGTCATTTTGTGGCCTCTCGGGATGCTGTGGGCTGAAGGTCAGCAAGGCGTGGCCAGCGACTGTCCCACGTGGTGTCTCTGGGGCTCCCTGGCTGCTCTGGACGGCCCCAGGGCTCCATCCCGTGGAGGATGGTAAGGTCTGCCTGCGCATCTCTACAGAGCTCCGTCTCTCCTGACGTCTTCCCAGCAGGTGGCCAGACTTCTTGCTCCAGGACAGGGCGTTGGTCCAGCCACACCTGCTGCCCACAGTACCTCCCATTCAAGTGGTAGTCCATCAATGGGCTTATCCGTCACTAAGGAGACGGTGTTCAATGATTGGACCTCTGAACATTATTTTAAATTTGTTACTCATGCATTGTAGTCATTCATTTTAATTAGATAAAAGACAGTGGAGACATACATGCACACATCACCCAATTAGCCCTTGCCCCATCCCCTCCCCTCCCCTCCCTCCTTCCCATGCTTGGCTGAGTGGTTGACTTTGATATGTTTGTGTAAGTACATCATACACATTAGAGAGTTTCCCTCTTCCCCCCATCCCCTCAGTTAGGCCACCTTATTTGCTCCTCTTCAGGATCTCCTTCTTCATCTAGAGTTCCTCCTGTTACCCATTTCTCCCTAGCTTTCGCATATTAAGCTCTGAACATTTTTGCGTCACCAACACATGAGCTTTTCTGGGAGACACTCTGTATTCAAATTACAGCAGTTCCAATGACGGTAAGATGTGAATTAAGCTCAGGTCAAGGTGGCTAGAGAGAATGGGAGAGAAATTGTGATTTGGGGGCAGAAAATAGATCATGACTGTGTGGACGGAGAAAAGAAAGACGAGCTCTGGGGAGGAGAAGAGAAGGAGACCAGGTGAGAAGAGAACTCTTCTGTGCAGCACGAGGGGCAGAGAGGGAGGCCA
This sequence comes from Muscardinus avellanarius, assembly GCF_963383645.1. Classification (NCBI taxonomy): domain Eukaryota; kingdom Metazoa; phylum Chordata; class Mammalia; order Rodentia; family Gliridae; genus Muscardinus; species Muscardinus avellanarius. The sequence goes on along the minus strand of NC_137805.1, from coordinate 19,922,451 downwards.
GAGTAAGGGGGCAAGGCGGGCAGAGGTCCCTGGGAGGCCGGGCAGAGAGCTCGAGAATGGAGCCCAGGTGCTTTGGAGAGACGGGAAACTTAGGTGCGATGCTCATGATGGGATGTGTCTATAAAACAGAATTTGGCCTAGGCTCCTGGGGAAAATATATCCAATTGCAGCCCAGATATATTAAATTAACATTAATTCATTTGCAAATCTTGCAGTTTGGGAACAGATGTAATTTCTTTAGAGAACTCAAGCAGTAAAGAGTTAGATTCTCCAGGAAACAATTAGGACAATAATAGCAAGTTTTAAAAGTCACGAACTAGAGTTGACCCAGCATTAGAATGGCAATGTGGAATCAGATGGCGCCAAGGTTGGGATGTGACTACAGTCTCCTCTATTTAGCTGTCTGCCTGGGAGGCAGCTGGCCCCACGCAAGGCTCTGAGCCGAGGACAGGAGGGAGGGAGGGGCGCTGGAAACACAGCAGTGCCGTGCGTGGAGGGGGTCTTTGCATTCCCAGAAACACAGATACCTTTGCTGCCGGGCCAGAAAGTATAGACAGACACCTTCAGAACTGTGAGTCAAAATAACCCTTTTCTCTTCATAAGTGGGCCATCTCCAGTGTCTGTCACAGTAGTGTAAAGCTAACACACACTTTACGCGAAGCTTACTTCAAATCAAGCTAAGAGAATTGACAAATTAATTTCGAGGCGAAATATACTGGTGAGGTTATGTCTGTTTTGTCAAGAATACCACGGAACTGTGGTCACCTTCCCAGTTCATATCTGAGTCTATATAGATAAATCAACACGGCACTACTCTGCTGTGTTAGCCTGGCCACACGCTTAGGAGATGTCCACGAGGCCTTTTCACCGAAACACGACCATTTTATCCCGTCATTAATGGGTATACATGATGATATCTTGTAGATATCAAACATCCTTCTTCTCATCATATTTTGTCTACTTATATTCAAATTAGTTTTTTATCCAAAAAGCATAGCATCTACCTTATCAGTTTACCATCATTGCTGCGAGTCTGAGTGGCCATAATTCTAGCAGACCAAGAATCAGGCAGCCTGATTAGTCTGCCTGGCATTCGGTGTGGATGCATTCTGTGAAGAGGGTCTCTGACCGGTGACGGCTCAGCTGCGGGGTTTTGACGGTACGATGGTGTGAAAGGATGATGCCCCGGGTCGAGATCTCACTTGGGAATCTGAGCTTTGATCTTTCCCAGACTAGTAAAGTGCGGTACAAGACTCTGGCGACACCGGGCAGGGGCAGCGAGGTGCAGCTCTCAGCCAGCCACGTGATTAGGAAGGAAAACGCCAAGCGTCTTCAGTACCCTGAGCTTTTCTTTTACATATTTATTTAGTTTTGTTCTGAAGATTGAATCAGGGACACTCTACCTCTGAGCTATACATCCAGCCCATTTTATTTTTTAGTTTGAAACAGGGTCTTGCTAAGTTGCTGAGGCTGGTCTCGAACCTGCGTCACCTCTCAGGTACGAGATTACAGGTGTGCACCACCATGCCTGGCTCTCTTGTGATCTCTTCAACTTACAATGGATTTTTTGGGACATAAAGCCACCTCAGGCCAAGGAGCCTCTCCATTTAAAACAGCCCATCTTTCTCCTTAGTCCCTATAGGGACACCTCAGATCTTTGGGTGCTAATATGGTTTGGATCTGATGTCCCCCAAAGGCATGAGCGAAAGGCATGGCCGCCAGCCCATGGTGCTGTTAGGAGGCCGTGGGTGCAGCCTGGAGGACGCGGGCCACTGCCACAGGCCTGGGAGGGCTGCGCTCTGTCCCTGGCTGCGCCCGCCCACCCTCTCTGCTGTCCAGCTGCCACGATGTCCCGCCCTGCCCACAGCCATGGCGCCAGCTAAACATGGACTGAAACTTCCCTGGAGCTGGGGGACCACGGAAACCTTTTCTCCTGTAAGGTGACTTTCTCGGGCGTTTTCTCATGGTAACAGAAAGCTGACTCACACAGGTGGGGAAATACTGAACTTATCTCATTTCCCCCTCATTTAATTATAAGTGAAGAGGAAGCTGTCAGGGCCTACTATGAACTGACTCTCCTCAGTCCTCCAAACTGACAACTACTTTTTTGTGGATGAATAATTCCACATGTTTAACAACCACGTGTGTGCTCTAGACCTTGCTTTGCAAGCATCCGAGACTGAATACATCTTCCTTCCCTTTAACTCACAGCCTTCCTGGCCTTCGAATCCCCTAGCTGGGCCTCAGCCTAGCATGGCCAAACTAAGAGAAGAGTCTTTAGAAGGACTTGGAAATTGTTTAAAAAAAATGCTGATTGGGAAAATAAAGATGATTTAACCTTTTCCTGGATCCTGGATAAGTTGAAGCAACATAAGAATCCTCCCCTTGCTGCAGGCTGTTCACCACCCTAAAAGCTGAGAATACTTAATACCTATTCACAGTTAAAGTTCATTTCAAAGTAGGACTAGAAAGTAGAGCTTCCTTTTTCTATAGAGAATAATAAGATGAAACCCTAAATGGCAAAGCTTCCCTTCTAGAATGCGGGGACAAGGACAAGCCATTCAGCAATGACAGTAACAAAATGTGACCAAACATATTGGGGAAATTGTAATGATTTGTAAATTAGGCACTAGCACAGGCTCAGGCCCACGCTATTTGCAAGAGGTGACCCTAGGGCACAACCGTACAGACGAGCTGAAAGCTAGTGGAGGGTGGTTATACCAAGCCATCAGCAACCAGAGAAATTTGGACTAGAGAGTGTCAGGCAGAACTAACCTAAAGCAAAGGCAGTGATGGGACTAGAGAGGCCAGGAACACCGTGGCAAAACATTCAATTTGTTGAAAATACATATGCCTAGTAACGTAGCCTCAAGATGTGTAAGTAAGGCCAGGCGTGGTGGGCACGCTTGTAATCCCCACGCTTCGGAGGTGAAGACAGGAGGATCGCGCAGGTTCGAAGCCAGCCGCGCTGGCTTAAGAGACCCTGTTTCCAAAAATAAAAGTATAAAAATAGGTCTGGGAGTGTAGTCCGGAGGTAGAAGGGCTTCCAGGAACCCCAGTACCACCAAAAAAAAAAAAAAAATAGAGAGAGAGAGAGAGAGAGAGAGAGAGAGAGAGAGAGAGAGAGAAATGTGTAAGAAAAACTAATAGAACCTCAAGGATGAATCCACCATTTGTCTGAGGGACCTCAGTGCAACTCTTTATACTAGTTACAGGCCAAACAGGCAACTAGTTAATAAGGTACTGAAGTTGGCACGAGTCAGTAACCTGACCGGCTGCTTCCACCCAGGTAGAATTCCACTGCTAAACTATTCCTTAAAAATTCAGCTTTCCCCAGTTCGTTCACGTCCTTATCATATAGATATGTCTCTTGTTATGACTACACATACAAGAAATCCAAGACAAGCTATTAACACATTGGGCCAGTAATTTACAAAGAAGAAACTAAATTGAGTTTATCCCTGGTTTGAAAGGAAGATATAATATTAGAAAACTCATATAAAAGCCAGGCGTGGTGGCTCACGCTTGTAATCCCCGTGCTTGGGAGGCAGAGACAGGAAGATCATGCAGGTTCTAAGCCAGCCATGCTGGCTAAAGAGACCCTGTTTCCAAATTAAAAAAAAGTCTACAAATAGGTCTGGGAGTGTAGCCCGGAGGTAGAAGGGTTTCCAGAAACCCCAGTACCACAAAAAAGAAGAAAGAAAACTCATATAAAGTAATTTAGCACATTAAAAATATGAGAAAAATATGATCTCTTTAATAATGAATAAAATCTGAGAATATTTAATACCTATTCACAGTAAAAGTTAATTTCAAAGTAGGAATGAAAATTAGATCTTCCTTTTTTTCTATAGAGAATAATAAGATGAAATCATTGTCTAGGGAAAAGAAATCAAGTCAGGAATTGAAGAAAGTAATTAGAAAGGTTACCAGGCAGCTACTTAATAGAAATATTGCAGTATTTTCATGAAATCTGTGAAGTCTGTGGTGTGGTATCTGTTGGCTTCAACTGGAGGAATGGCAGGTGCCGTAACAGCTGGACCCTGGCCTAGTCTTCAACCCATTACTTTGCTAAGTACCAACATTGGAAATGCAACCAGAGGCAACCTAAGTAGCCTATTGTTGACCCGCACCATCAGTTTATACAAAAAGAGTACGCCTTAACGTGTACAGTAGGAAAGACTACCACTTGAATAACTGGACACCTTAACATGAGAGTCACAAAAACAAAATGTCTGTCACCCACACTTCCCGATTTTTCTGGGGAACCTGCAACAGAGAGGACAAAGCCCTCCTGAGCACGGGTCTCCCATGAGGCTGGAGCTGGTACGAACATTGCCTGGAGAAACCTTCCCATCCACAGACCCAGCACGTGACCGGCAGGCCAGAGACTCACATGCCTCCTCTCCTCGGGGCTGGCCGCACATCCCTCCTGGGCAGGCACGAGGGATAGAGCTGCTCTAGTGGGCATCCTGCTGCCTTTGGGCGCAGCACTGCTATGCTCGAAGAGAGCCCCAGATGATCTCCAGGAGTCCTAGGCATAACTCGAGCTCTGCCCCTAACCTCACTCAGCACAGGTCAGCAAGCAGCCCAGTGATCGGCCTCCCTGCAGGGCTTCAGGACCTGGAATGAGGGCCATCTTAAAATACCAGATGCTCACAGAAGGGTCTATGTGAGGGAGAGCCCCAGTTTCTAGCTCTCCCACAAGACCAAGGGGCTTAGTCACTTGTATGGCGGTGTCTGGTCCCCGTGAGCAGCCCGGCTCATTCTGCCTTCTAGAGGAGGCACCCAAGGGGCTACATCACAGTCTCCACCGCTCACAGGGACTGAGCTACCTAACCTAGAGGTGTTAGGAAGGAGCCCTCTCACTGTGAGCTTGGTGCTTCTTCAGTCTTGGCAATACACTAGAGACTGTTGGCTGCCTCTGTATGAACATGTCTGCAAGCTGTGAGCACTGGGCTGCAGAGACGGTCCTGCTCTGCCCTGTGAGCCCTGGGCTGCGGAGATGTTCTGCCCTGCCCTGTGACTCCTGCAGCTGCATAGACGGTCATAATCTGCTCTGATCCAGCCACTTGTGTGGAGGTTCTGGGTCCCTGGACTCCTATAAGCAATGAGCTACATTCTCCTCTTAGGATATGCAGGAATCCCTCTATATCTCTGGGTTCTTTATCTGTGGACTCAACCAATCTTGGATTAAAGATATTCTGCAAAAAAAAAAGGGGGGCATCTGTTTTTAACACAGGCAGAATTTTTTCTTGTTGTTATTCTTAATATAGCATAACAATTATTTACATAGCTTTTCTATTGTGTTAGGTATTAGAGTCATATAGAGGTTATTTGATGTATATGGAGAAATATGTGTACATTATATGCAAATACAATGTCACCTTCTTTATGGGACATCCACAGGTTTCAGTAGGCTCCAGGGTCCTGAAGCCCACCCCTTGCACACACCAAGGGGCCACCTCAGGGTGGACTTTCCATTCAGGGTGTTCTCAGAGCACAGACCCAGAAGCCAGGGCTCCCTGGCCTGTTTCCGGGGCAGGCAGGTATTTCATTGATTACCTCTGCTTTTCAGCTTCTAGCACTTACCCATACAAACCGATTGGGCAAAGCACACCAGCACCGCCCGGCTCCCGGGAAATCTTGCTTGTGGTTTCTCCTGAAAGACTGGGTGCTTGGCTTTCTTCACTGGGTAGCTGCTGTCCACGGGAGAAGGTGCAGAGGTCCTGGGAGCCGTGCTCGGCCCACTGGCTGGGGTGGTCCTGGGCCCTTTGTACTGGGTGCAGGCTCTCGTGTGCTGGGCGTGGGTGTGCAGCTTACCCGTGTGCTTCGCACCTGGCTCGCCCACTCTGGCATCCAAGGCCATCTCAGGGCCTGTTGCAGCCCAAGGGCAGGCACAGCGTCGCCTCTGCCACTCCAGTTGCAATGGAACAAGTGCCAAGCTTCACAGATCAGTCCAGAACTCTGCTCCCACACTGGCTAAGCTGAGTGACTAGAGAGGCTTGGCCACACGACAGGAGCCACTTTGTTTGGCTCTGTGTGCTGGCATTTGGTTAAATAGATGAAACACATCAGTCGTTGCGATGGTTAGTTGTGATTTCTGAATGTGTCATGCAGCTCTATTTTCTCAGTTCTGGAGGTAGTGCAGGAACCCTGGAGGGGATCCCTGTAACTTTCCCAGGTGTCCCCAACACCCTCCCTCTTCCCACCCCACGCTTGGGAGAAGCGGGCTCTGTGCAGATGTCAATCAAATCCCCGCATCCCCGCGGCCTTCAGGGAAAGCGCAGTCAAGATCCCACGCTCTCCTACTTAGATGCTAGAGGAAGGGTTGAAATGCGAAACAACTCCACTCCCCTCTCCTTGTTAATTCTGGAAAATAGAGTCATTTTCATAAAAATGTAGTACTTACCATGTAATAGGCATGGTATCGTGTCAACATGGTCTGATGCATGCTTAAGACATTTCTCAGTTTTCATGTGATTCTATTGACTAATATTTACAAGCTTCCTTAGGGGTCCCAAGATATTGAAGAGCGAGAAAGGTATTGGCCCGAGGCTTTAGGATGCTGCTGCTCTGCCGCCCTGAGCTCACCGCATGCTTGGTTTGCTGCCGTCCTCCACCTGAGATGTTTCTGCAGTAGGTGGGGGCAGGGACACTCAGTGCATTTCAGCCTTTATTATTATTATTACTATTATTAATTATTATTATTATTAATTTTTTTGGTGGTACTTGGGTTCCTGGAAACCCTTCTACTTCCGGGCTACACTCCCAAACCTACTTTATACTATTTTTTAAAATTTGGAAACAGGGTCTCATAAGACAGCACGGCTGGCTTCGAACCTGCGCGAGCCTCCTGTCTCCAGCCTTTATTATTGATTTCTGTTTATATTGTGAACCAGTGAAGTGACTCTGGTTACCCTGAACAGAAGACTGAGGCACAGAGAATAGGACAAGTATTATCAGTCGGGGATGGCCCTGAGATTCTAACAGCTAGTCTCACTACAAAGTCAATGTCTGGCCACAGTTTTATCCTCGGGACACTCCCTAACCTGTGGATATTTTAACCTCGATGTGTCGAATTGTCTATGTGTTATAGGATGCAATGTTTCAACGCATATGCACACATACTCAGCAAACAATGTGAAACTGAGCCCTAATTAAAGGGCACACTTCAGTTACGCTGGGAACGTAAGCAGATCTTAGGACGTATTTTTTATCGTGCGCTTCAGATCAGGGTTGAACACGGTATCTTCGGATGTGAACTGAAGGCGAGAGATTAGATTTGTGCTGAAGCAAATGAAATATGAAATTGAAAAGTTATTTAAGGATGTGGAACCTCTGCAGAATAGAACAACAAAGTCAATTGAGGAGGGGAATACCAAATAAAATCTGAAGGGACGACATGCAAGCCATAGAGTGAAATAGTCACATTCCACCACTAAGAACATGTCTGTGGCTTACAGGGCCCTCGGGGAGAAAGGAATGGGCTTAGAAGTACCTAGTTCGCAGGATCTGTGTGACAATCACATGCACCGATACCCATGAGTCTCCCCACGGGGGTCCCTGATGAGCAGAGGCGCAGATAGCCTAACGTGAGCAGGCATGGCTCTACAGAGATGCCTACGTGGACATATTTCTTCCATCTTTGTAGATACACAAACACATGTTTTGATGTGTTTATTAATTCGTCTTTAACTGAGATTTCAGGTGAGGTAACAGAGCCACCGTGAGTGCTCCTATGGGCCCTCTAAAACCAGCGCCCCGGAGGGCCTCTTGGCTCAGCCATGGACGGGAGGGGCTCCCTGTGCTGGAGGGTCCTCCTTCAAAGAGCCTGGCGTGCACGTGCTTTTGCTCACAGGGCAACTTCTCCCTGACCTGGCCCCGTAGGGTGACGAGCGTGGGAGAAGCGTGTTGAGGTAGGCGTGGGATCCTCTCCCCAGCCCTTCTTCTCTGCTTCTGTCTGTCAGGAGCTGAGCAGCCCCAGCCCACGGAGCCAGCCGCCATGGCCTGACCTCTGGAAACGTGAGCTCACATAAGCATTCCTCCTCAGAGTCTTTCCTGTCAGACCCTTTGTCGTAGAAATAAAAGCTGACCCACACACTATATAGTTCAAATATGCTAAAATTGTAAAAAAAAATAATGAGATGGGACACACTTCCAGTTCCAGCACTTAGGAGAAGGGATATTCAACCTGCGCTTTTATTTAAATTAAATAGAGAATTTGTACCACACCCCTGTTTTTCCCTTCAGAAAGGGCTGCCAGAGGCATTAACTCTGTCAAAATTGAGCTGGAAGCCAGGTGTGGTGGCGTACGCTTGTAATCCCCGCGCTTGGGAGGTGGAGACAGGAAGATCTCGCAGGTTCGAAGTCAGCCTTGCTGGCCTAAGAAACCCTGTTTCCAAATAAAATATAAAATAGACCTGGGAGTGTAACCCGGAGGTAGAAGGGTTTCCAGGAACCCCAGTACCACCAAGAAAAAAAAAATTGAGCTGGAAGCCAGGCGTGGTATGGTACATGCTTGTAATCCCAGCAGTTGGGAGGCAGAGACCAGAGGATCGCAGTTCTTGGACAGCCTCAGCTACTTAGTGAGGCCCTTCACAACTCAATAAGACCCTGTTTAAAAAATAAAAAGACTAAAAAATAAAGCTGGGGGTGTGGCTTGGAGGGACAATGCCCCTGGATTCCATCCTCAGTACCACACACACACACACACACACACACACACACACACACACACACCTGGGCACAGGCCAGTAATACCAGTGCTCGGGAGGCTGAGATAACAAGATGGCGGCCAGCCTCAGCAACTTAGCAAGACCCTGTTTCAAAATAAAAATGAACAAATAAATGAAAAAGGCTGAGGTGTAGCCCTGAGGTCGAATACCCCTGGGTTCAATCCCTACAAATAGGAGGAGGGGGAGGAGACAGTAGTGGTGGGGATGGCAGAGACACAGAAGCAAGAGGGCTACTGGGTGGCCTCAGCTTCCCGGTCATCCTCAGTGTGCGTCCAGCGCGTGCTTCCCGTTCTGTGCTCTGTGCTGACAACAAGCCCCTTCATGTTCTCTTGGTGGTCCTGTGCCTCCTTGGAGGGCTTTTACATTAAAGGCTGTGCGCCAGCTTGCTGGTCTCCATCACTGGTCCTGTTTCACTGTAGAGTTGGTGTGGCCAAGACGTGCTTGTATCATGGATGGACAGTCAGCAGGTACAAAGGATGCATCTTAGCCAAGAGGGCAAACTGAAAACTTAACAAAAAACCTGAAAGTTGATGCATTTTACAGATACAGTAGAACATATTTGTTACCTTTGAGAGTAGAGGATTTTGTAAACAAGGTGCAAATACAGCAATTGCAGGGAAGTTATTGATGAATTAACTTTTAAAATCAAAAGCCTCTGAGCCAGGTGTGGTGGTGTACACCTGTAATCTTATTTCTGCTGAGACAAGAGGACTGCAGGTTGAAGGCCAGCCTCAGCAGCTTAGAAAGACTGTCAGTAACTTAGTGAGACCCTGTTTCAAAAAATGAAAACTAAAAATAGCTGGGGTTGAAGCTTAGAGGTAAAATGTCTCTGAATTCAATTCCCAATAGCAGAATATAAAATTTTTTTTTTTTTAGTACTGTTTTGCAAAACTGTACTAAACAAAGCTAGGGGCCCTGTTCTCTGGAGGTTTGTGTCCTTGAGGGCAAGAGACAGACATAGCTCTGACACACATACGGGCGTCATCCCCACACAGGAAGCGGCGACTGCTTCTAGAACGTGTGACAGGGGGACGGTGCGAGGGCACCGGACAGAGGGCAGCCTAGCTCAGGAGACAGAAGGCTTCCTCTTGACGAAACACCAGTCCCTCTTCTGTTTGAGTCAGTCTGGGGCTCGAGGCTTACTCTGAATGTTGACATTAAGTGGGAAAACCTGCTCAGCTGTTCCTACTTAATGATCTTAGCACTGCAGCCTGGAGCAGCTACATAAACGTTTGTCTCTTAGGGTTATTCTCTTTGCCGTCTCTTCTGGTGTAAGCTCCCAGCTGCGTGGCTAGTCTGTGGATTTGCATGAACAGAGGAGCTGATGCCCGTCCCTCCCACTGCCTCCCGACAAAGGCAATCAACCCTAGCCAGCCCCGCCCGCAGCTCCACATCTGCGAGTGCACGCACGTCGAGGTTCCTGTGCGCTTGGGCGTCTGTTTGCATTTTATCTGTGGTGTTAATCTAGTGGGTACACATGCAAGTGGCGAGCTCTTTTTATTTGCTGCATGGGCATTGCGTCGTCTGAATAAACAGCCCTGTAAATTCACCCTCGTCTCGGTGTCTACGTGGCTTTCCCATTTCCTCGCCGGCCTGGCAGTGCTGCGCGGAGGACACCGTGCATGTCAGAAACACCTGAGAGCAAACTGCGCCGCAAAGCCGAGCACGTGGGGTCTGAGGAGCGCTTCCCAAAGGGCTTTTTCCCGGAGGCTGTGCCCCCCTGCATGCCAGGTACCCGGCTGTACCTCCTCAGGAGCACAGGCCCTGCCAGGGATGTTGTCTGGCTTAGTGCTGACCATTCTGGAAACTCTGTGGCGACATCTCATTATTCTGTGTGAGCCAGCATTCCCCGGAGGACGAGTGATGCGTGGCCATTTTATAAGTTTGTGAGCGCCGTGGGCAGCTTCCGTTGTTCAGGGCTGTCCAAGTCCTTTGGACCCTCCCACTGGGTGTCTGCCTTTTCTCCTGGTTAGTCGGGCTCTCAGCTGTCCCCGACTGCCTTCCTCCTCTCAGCCTGGTGTGTTTTCACTCATTTAGTGCTGTTTTTTGATTTTTAATTTAATTTTTTTTTTTGCTCCAGAGATTGACCCAGAGGCATTCTACCATGAAGCCACACTCCCTAGCCCTTTATTTTTTAAAATTTCAAAACAGGGTTTTGCTAAATTGCTGAGTCTCACTAGTTGCTGAGGCTGGCCTTGAACCTGTGACCCTCTGGTCTCAGCCTCCTAAGTACTAGGATTACAGAATGGGCCACCCTGCCTGGCTAGATATTAGCAGAGTTATAGCTGTGGGGTTTGTTGTTGTTGTTTTTGTACTAGGGATTGAGCCTAGAGGCTCGATCGGGGCTGGAGTGCTGCCCTGGGATATGGTAAGTGATGTGCTGGGAGACAGTGGGGCGCTGCCTACAAACACAGACAAATGGGTCGAATGTACTGACTCGCCATGGGTGCTGCCTGGGGGCCGCAGCGACTCTGGAATGTTTTCCCCTGCGCCATTTTAGAAGGACCCACCAAGTGGGAAATGTAGGCAACTGAGAAAATAACCAGGTGCTGTGAAAACTTGACTTATTAGTTCAGATGGGAATAGAGGGGCCGGTTGGAGTGGAGGCAGTACCGTGTGTGCAGGGAGCCAAGGGTACCTAAAACCACAGGTAGAAGGACACATGTGCAGGTGAGCGTCCATCAACAGCAGGCGGTGTCAGCCGGTCACAACCAGAGGGGAAGAAGGGTCGCGTGAATGGCATCACTGCTGACAGCTGGCGGCTAAGAGACGATGAACGAACATTCCAGGGAGTCAAATGCATGGTGCAAAGCCATGTTCACAGCGGGTGCCACTGAGATGGAAACACAGGTCTCGACGATTAGAAGAAAATGGACACTGAGAATAGAGCGTTTGGGAATCATCGTAACCTTAAAATAGAAAACACAAGTGAACCAGAGGTCAGTATAACTGTCCTTTGAATACATGCCGACGGGCCAAAATAATCCACTAAAATACAAGGCCAGCTTTACTCTGTGACAAGAGACAGGGCGAAAATGGGCGATTAAGTCACACCTGCCTGGGAGGCAGACACAGCAGGCTCAGGTGCAGTAACTAGAAGGGCCATCCGCGCGCCCTGTGAACAAGTGGTAAGCCTAATCGAGGGCTCGTGGTCCGGAGGTTAGGATACAGTGGGTCAAATAGGAAAATGGACACTTTGGTGAGGTCCGAGAACCAGAGCAGCCTTTGTCTGGCCGACTTCAAGGAAACCAGGCCAGGTGGAGTCCTCTGGCACAATCTCCTGTGCAGGTGGAGGCTCGGTCCTCACCCACGGTCGGCCACCACCAGGACTGACGGCCATTGCGTGTGCCAGCTTCACGTAGGAGCCAGAAACCAGCCCTCACCTCCCTCCTCATCTCCAGGGCAGTGGAGCTATGGTGCCAACTCCTGAGTGCTGGGCCTGCCAACAGGGCGGCGCCCAGGCACTCAGTGGAAGGGGCCCGCAGGCGCAGAGCAGGCCGGGAGAGCCCGCCCCCGCGGACTTTGTACTGTCTTGATTTTTCCTTTAAGGAGAAAGTTAGAGGTCAGCCTTGTTTCATTCCCATCCGCAGAATGGGAATAAAATGTCTAATGAAGGCAATATTTTCTACAACATTTCACTTCCACTGAACGACTTATTCTGAATAGATTTTCACCACGAATTAACAAATGTATTTCCATCATCATCATTATTATTTTGTTACTGGGGTTTGGACTCGGAGGCATTCTATCTCCAAGCTATACCTCACCCCCTTTTTAATTCTTATTTGGAAACAGGGTCTCACTAAGTTGTGGAGGATCTCACTAAGTTACCAAGGCTGGCTTTGAACCTGTAATTCTTCTGTCTCAGCCTCCCAAGTACTGGAATTAAAAGCATGCACCACCATACCCGGCTGAAAAATTCCTTAAAAATTTTTTTATTTTGGTCCTGGGTATTGAGCCCAGTGGCATTTTACCTGTGAACAATACTACTAGCCCTTTTATGTTTTATTTTGAAATGCAGGCTCGCTAAGTTGCTGAGGCTGACCTTGAACCTGCAATCCTCCTGTCTCAGCTCCCACTATGGCCAGCTGAACAATCCCTTTCACTGTTTTGCTCTAACTGAAGAAAACCAGGCAAAGCCTGTCCTGGAGCTGGGGAGCTGCTTCCCTGGAGATGCCTTGGCTGGGACCGGGCTCTGGCGGCTCAGACATGGCTGGTGGGGCGGCCCCTCCTGCATACCAGGGAGCTGGCTCAGCTTTATCCCTGGTCCTGGTCCTTCGGGTGGGTGTGTCTTGTTTGCTGGGAGTGACAGAGAGGCCCGGGCCTTCTGACCACCGTGGCCTGGACTGTGTGGCTTCCCTGGAGGCAGCTTTAAAGATTCCGCTCTGTCTTTGACTAGACTCAAAATTTTGGCTCATGTAGATTGTCCTTGTCTTTGGATTGGTCTCCTTCCAAATTGTGTGTCTTTGGGACAAGCGCTCTGGAGATGACTCCGACTTTGCTTGGCCTAGACTCTAGATTAACTCTGGCTCTTCCCGGTGCAGTGAAAGACCCATCTTACACATTCGGTAGGATGCGTGGTGGGGTGGGGGTGAGACGGCGGTGGAGAGTCTGTGCGGCTGAGAGCGGGGAGCAGCGGGCAGTTTCCTCTCTGCACTGCAGTGGTATCGCACACAGGGTTCACCGGGACTCAGGGACACGAGTGGCTGGTTCTCTGCCCCTTGTGTGGTCCACACCGTTAGTTTCTCACACGCTGGTGGAGCAGGTGGTGTAAGGGTCAGCCTCTGGTGGAGAGCTCGGTGCCACACAGTCTTGGGGGCCAGGCCCGCCTGGGTGGGGAGCAGCCGAGAGGCTGCGTCTGTGGTCCCCACAGGAGAGCACGCCCAGGGAACAGGGTCTGATGTCCTCCCTCTTCTCCTGGCTGATGAGAACCTCCCCACCCTGCCTGCACTTCAGAGCCCATCAAATAAGTTCATCCATCCAGACTTCAGGCCCTACACCTTAGGGAAAAGCTGGATCCCACCCCCACCCCAGCGATACAACACCCCCTGCCACCCAGGCAACCCCGAGGCTCAGCTGCACGGCCTGCCCCGCTCGGCATGTAGGCACACACCCTGAGACGCCGCCCATATGCCCTCCGCACCCGCGTTTCGCTTGGCCATTCCTCCACACCGTAGCTTCTCATCTCGAAGCAGCACCCCATCTTTCTGCCCAAGGTCCACAGCCCATGGGGCTGGGTTTCCAAGTCCTCAGATTCCACCCCAACTATCAGGGATGGGTGTCCTGCTCCTGGCTCCTGGCTGGGGTGATCCGGTCTGTGGCCCCTGGTCTCTCAGCTGGGAGCGCCCGCAGGGATGCACTATTTTCTCCCAAACTCCCTACATAATCCTGATTTGGAGCCTCAGCGTTTGACCCTGCAAAGTGTGTGTGCCAATCAAGGGCTAAAATGAGCAAACATTTATAACTTGACAAGAGACTTATCAAATTATAGAGTCATCTCAATAACCCATGTGATCTATGGGTGGAATGTTTTATTCAGAAAGAACTGAACTTTGCCCCGGGGCGGGGAGCTGAGCGTTGATTCTGAAGCCATAGATCGTGTGGAAGAGCTCCATGGAGAGCTTGCTGCTTGATAGGACGTTGCTGGGCCTCAGATTTGGATTCAGTAGGTCTGGGGCGGCCCCGAGAGCCTCCGTTTCTAACGAGCCCCCAGGTTGCCGTGGCTGGTCCAGGGACCGCGCTGTGAACAGCACCAGTGGAACGGCTCTCGCGAGCTGGCCTTCGCGTTTGCACTCCGTCTCCATCGTCACACCCTTGGCAACAGACTGCTTGTAGATATGGGCACCCTCGGCCACCTTGCCTGGGCCCCGCCCCTAGAGCCTCCAGGAATCTGCAACTCAGCAGGCCCTGCAGGGTCCGTGCAGCCTGCAGAGACGCGGGGCTCCTCCTTACCCGGTCAGCCGCCAAGTGGTGATGAGATTCTGCCCACGAGAGGCGGGGCTCTGGCTGCCCCTGGTGGCTCGTCTTGCTAAATGAGGGAGGAGTGAAGGTCCCATCCTCTCTCCGGGTGGGAGATCCCTGAGTTTTGCACCCACAGGTGGCAAAGGTCTTGCAGTCCCCAGATCCGCTCCCACGTGGCCCTCGGTTGTTGCCTGAAGACGCGGCTTGGCCCGGCACCGCTGGACACCCCTCGGCTTCCCTGGGAGCAGGACGTCTACACACCTTCACTACACCGTGCACACCTCTCCCGGTCTGTGTGGTCTGGAATCGTTTGGAGGGCAGGTGTGGGCGCAGGCTCTCACACCTTTTTAGGAGGGGTGGCAGGCAGGCATCCATCCTAGGTCCTTGGTAACGATACAGGCTCACGCCGCGTGGATCCGCACGGATCACCCTCTTTGATCTGAAGCACTCCCCAGGAGATCTACTTAGGAGACACTGCAGGATAAGCAACGACACTTGGGGCGGTGTGGTCTGGGCACATCCTTGACCGCGCACACTTAGGACCGCTAGGGAGGCTGGGCAGCGGAGACCAGATGGTGTGCTATCTCCTGAAAGGTCAATTAACTGTTACAGTTATATGTTTAGAAAATCGGTAGTAAAGATTTGGAAACAATAAGCTATATTTTCATTTCTTCTTTAAGCATAAAACATTATTAAAAAAAATAAGATTGCTCCTTGACTCCTGACTAACAAATGATTGCTGCCTCATGCTCTATCTACTTTCCGCCACTTCTCTTGGTGGCTTCTGCACATTAACGAGGTGATGTTATTTAAAGACCTGAAATTTCTATGCCTTAAAGACGCGGTCAATGTGCAGATGACTTGAGTCAACCTTGGAGGAAAACGTGGCAGATACTAGACCAGCATTGCCGAGTAGAGGTATAACACAAGCTAGCCAGAAAGCCTTAGCTTTTCTAGTAGCTATGTTAAGTTTCAACAAGTGAAATAAGAATATATTTTAAGGCAGATGTCCAAAACCTTATTAATTCAACGTGATGATTGTAAAAGTGTTAGTGGGTCCCTTCAAAACCTTTGCATGTTAGGTATTCCAAAGCTAGTGTGCCTTTCCCAGCCCAGCACCCCTCGCTGTGGACTGGCCACGGCCCGGGGTCGGGTGATCACGGAGGCTTGGGCCGCCGCGTGGAATGGCACGTCTCCGAGGTGTGATCGGAGCGACTGCTGCTTTCTCCAACCGCTCTGGCTCACTGGCTTGCTCCCAGGGGGTTCTCGCCATCCTGTGGTGACTGCATTTCTGCTCCATCTTTCTGGATCATTCTGTCTACCTCCTCCCTCTCACCTGGCCCTGTCCGGCCCCATTCTTTCTTCCAAGTCCTAGTCAAGGGCTAACAGTCCTGGGAAGAGTTACATGCTGGATTCCGGGCACAATTACTTTGGTGTTTTATTTGTACCATTGACATACTCCTATTAGCCACATCTGTCTGTTTTTGCCTTTCTCTCTGCTGTGAGTGTTTTGAAGGCATGAACATGTATATCATGCCTACACCCTCTGGGTCTAAGTACTAAGGGGCCTGACTGCTGAATAAATAACGTAGAGCTTAATATTTGGGGGCCTGGGTGGGAACTGGGGGTTGAGTCCAGGAGCATTCTTCCTCTGAGCTATACCTGTAGCCCTTTTTATTTTTAAACAAGGTCTTGCTACGTTGCTGAGGGTCTGGCTAAGTTGGTGAGGCTGGCCTTGGCCTTTTTAAAATTTTATTTTATTTGATTTTTACCCTATGCAAATTTTCTTTTATTTTTTTCACTTTGCATCCATTTTATTTTCAATATTCTAAAACATAATAATTTTTAGACACTAGAATTAAAACATGAAATATTGGAAACATCATGGTGGAAAAATACCATTTAATGAGTATTTATTTATTTATTTATATTTTATTTTTATTTTTTCTTTTTTATTGGTACATTGTAATCATACATCACATTGGAATACAAGACTTGAGAGGATATACAAGCACACATCATCCAATTAGCCCTCATCCAATCCCCATCCCATTCCCTCCCCCTCCCTCGATCCCATGCTTGATTGATTATCTTTGATACATTTGATTACGTACCTCCTGAGTTTTAAAGAGGTTCCATCCTCCCCCATCCCATACCCTTTGATTGGTCACCTTTATTGCTTTGCTATAGGGCCCTTTCTATAACTCGACCTCCTCTTGTTACCCCTTTCCTCCTAGTTATTGCTAATTAGGGGAAGCATCTGGTTTTTATTTCTTGTGATATTTCTCTGTGCATGCTGCATTGCAAGTTCTGATCCCACTCTTGATGGCCCCAGTAGTGGCCTGGCCACCTGGAGGACTCTGATCCCAATCTCGCTGGCTCCAGCACTGGCCTTGCCTCATGGGAGGCCCCGATTCTGGCCTCACTGGCCCCTGCACTGGCCTAACCCCTCGGCTGGCTCCGATCCCGGTCTCGGAGGGCCCAGCACCGGCCTTGCCTCAAGGCAGGCTCCGATCCCAGCCTCACTGACCCTGGCACCGGCCTAACTCCTCGGCAGGCTCCTATACTGGCCTCAGAGGCCCCAGCTCCGGCCTTGTCTCAGCAGGCTCCGATCCTGGCCTCACTGGCCCTGGCACTGGCCTAACCCATCGGCAGGCTCCAATCCTGGCCTTGGAGGCCCCAGCACTGGCCTTACCTTACAACAGGTTCCGATCCTGGCCTTGGAGGCCCTAGCACTGCCCTAACCCCTTGGCAGGCTCCAATCCCAGCCTCGGAGGTCCCAGCACCGGCCTTGCCTCATGACAAGCTCCAATCCCGGCCTCTCTGGCCCCAGCACCTGCCTAACCCCTCGGCAGGCTCTGATCCCAGCCTTGGAAGCCTCAGTAGCGGCCTTGCCTCACCGCAGGCTCCAATCCTGGCCTTGCTGGCCCCGGCACCAGCCTAACCCCTTGGCAGGCTCTGATATTGGCCTCGGAGGCCCCAGCACCGGCCTTGCCTCATGACAGGCTCCAATCCTGGCCTTGCTGATCCCAGCACCAACCTAACCCCTTGGCAGGCTTCGATCCCAGCCTTGGAGGCCCCAGCACCGGCCTTGCCTCATGGCAGGCTCCGATCCTGGCCTCACTGGCCCCTGCACTGCCCTAAACCCTCGGCGGCTCCAATACTGGCCTCGGAGGCCCCAGCACTGGCTTTACCTCATGGCAGGCTCCGATCCCGGCCTCACTGGTCCTGGCACTGGCCTTGCCTCATGGCAGGTTCTGATCCCAGCCTCGCTGGCCCCAGCAACGACCTAACCCCTCGGCAGGCTCCAATTCTGGCCTTGGAGGTCCCAGCACCGGCCTTGCCTCATGGCAGGCTCTAATCCTGGCCTCACTGGCCCTGGCACTGGCCTAACCCTTCAGCAGGCTCCAATCCCAGCCTTGGAGGCCCCAGCCCCAGCCTTGCCTCATGGCAGGCTCCGATCCTGGCCTCGCTGTCCCCAGCACCGGCCTTGCCTCACAGCAGGCTCCAATCCCAGCTTTGTTGTTCCCGTCGCCAGCCTCACCCCTTGGAAGGTTCCAATCCAAGCACCCTCTTCACCTAGCAGGTTGTCCCACGTTCCCAAGGGTGCGTGGTGATAGTATTCTGCCTCTGGGGTTATTTCTTCAAAAGTTCTACGTGTAATGCATCAGATCTCTACCTTCCATGAGTACTAGCCACTGCCATTGCCACTGCCTCCACCATTCCAAATCTTTCCCAAGCTCTTTTTCCACTCTGAATGTTGTCCAGTGTTCTAAGCACATGCGGCGGTAGCATTCGATGTTTGGGGTAATTTCTCCAGAAGATAAGGTTGGTAGGATCAGATTTCTGTCTCTCCCGAATACAAGTCTCCACTGCCATCGCGGCAACTGCTTCCAACACCGCCTTCCTCCTAGGTCTCCGCTAAACTCTCTCCTTACAAGTGATGTCCAGGATTCTTAAGGATGTAGAGAAGAAGCAGTTCTTTTTCGCGGGGAATTTTCCCAAAAGTTCCAGTTCAGTTGGATAAGTTTTATCTGCATCTCCAGTATCCTGGCATCTACCACGGCCATCTTGAACCCTCTCTGATATTTTTCTTTTCTTTTTTCTTTTTATTTTTCTTTTCCTTTTTTTTTTTTTAATAAGAGAAAACAGTATGTGTGGTTTGAGGAGGTCGTAGGATCAGGCACTCGGTAGCACTGCGGCCCGGGCCCCGGTTCTTCCGGGGGTCCGGAGTGCCTGCATGACCTCACCTGGGACCCAGGGGCCTGCAACCCAGGCCTTGGTTCTTCTGGGGGCCTGGCATGCCCCGCACGACACCGCCCGGGGCCCAGGGTCCAGGGTCCTGTGACCCAGGCCCTGGTTCTTCCGGGGGTCTGGCGTGCCCTGCACGACCCCCGCCTAGGGCTCAGGGCCTTGCGACCCATGCCCCGGGTTTTCTGGGGGTCCGGCATGCCCCGCATGACCCCCGCCCGGGGTTCAGGCCTTGCGACCCGGGCCCCGGTTCTCTCTGGGGTCCGGCATGCCCCGCGTGACCCCTGCCCAGGGGCCAGGGCCTTGCGACCCCTTTAAAATTTTATTTTGAGACAGGTCTTGCTGAGTTGTTTAGTCAGGCCTCGAACCTGAGATCTTCCTGCCTCAGCCTCCCAGGTTGCTGGGATTATAGGTGTGCACTGTTGTGCTGACTGGAATGGAGCCATTAAAGTAGAGAAACTGAATATGCGATTAGATTATGAGAGAGAGGTAGAGATATATAGACAGATAGGGAGAGATGTTGTTCTTTGCAGCTCAGGGTTGGAACTGAGGCTGCGGAGGGCTATGAGTTGTGCTTTGTCCAAGGGCACTGAGCTCCAGGGGAGGGCTTGGGCACTGTCCACTGCAGCAGGCCAGTGGGCATGCAGAACGACTGGGCCGCAGGGCAGGCCAGCCGGGCAGGCTAGTGAGCCTCGACGGAGGAATTCAGGAGTTTGGAAACTGAATCAGATGACTCCACTGAAATGTAGTGGTGAGAACAGAAAACTGTGGTGCAGTGGAGACTGGGTCCTGGGCACCTGGCCTTGCACTCTTCAGTGCATGGGGCCCCACTAGTGAGCTGGCGAGCTAGTGGGCGAGCTCGTTGGGGTGCACTGAGGGTGAAGGTGAATATGGGCTCTGGCGGCAGGCCGTCTGTTTTTGTCCTGTTTCCCCATGCGGTGGTGGCTGATCTGAGGAAGGTGCCGCCCCTTGTCGCCGCCCCTGCCTCTCCGTTTCACAGTTGGGATAATGACAATCCTCAGCCGGTGGCTCCTGAAATGCTGCCTGAGAAGTCCGGAGCAGAGCCTGCCTGCCACACATCAGCGCCTTGGTAACTGTGAACGGGCGCTTTTTAATTATTTGCGTGAGCGCAATGGGAGTCGCCTTGTGGCCGCATTCCAGGTGCCTCGAGATGCTTGCTCTCCATCCTGCTGGGTACACAGCCCCTGATGGCCTCAGATGGCGTTTACTGACCACCAACAGCACTCGTGTGGCATCATCCACGCTTGGTGCCCTTTGCGACAGGAGGGGACGCCGGCCAAAGGGTAAAATGTAGAAATTACTCTGTACCGGGCCTGCCAGGATGTCCTTCACCATGTGATCTAGCCAAGAAAAGCCTCACAAGAGCCAAGCTGATGCCCGGGTCATAGACCGGAGTCTTCACACTGTGACTTAATAAGCCTCGTTTATAATGCCCTCAGCCTCGGGTGTTTGGTACAGCAGTGGAAAGTGGGCCAGGGCAGAGACCTTCAGTCACAGGAGAGGGGCCGCAACTGAGAGAAGGACCAGATGGGGCTCCAGGCGCTGGCCCGTCTTCACAGCTCTGCCCTTCTTTGACCTGGCCGGAGGCTGAGGCCAGGCTGCCGGCAGCGGCCGGGAGTGCTCCACGGCCCGCACCCTGTTTTAGCCATCAAAAGAGTTACGTGCTACTTATGCCGCAGAGTGTGATCTTGGAATTGGGGGGAAGCAAGCGCCCGTGGCGTGGCGAGAGGAGTGCAGCCTCTGTGGCTGGGGGCGGGGCAGCCGGCTCTTCAGTGTGGACACGACAGGGGCTCTGCTCACACCTGCTCTCAGCTTCACCAGCAGGAGCAGCCGCTTTATTTTCTGTGCGTCCTCCTGTGTGTGAAAACTTCCTCTTCGGGAGCCGTCTTTTCCCATTAGCCCTCTGTCTTGGGGCTCCTGCGGTTCCCAGAGAATCCGGCTCAGCTAGAGGAAATGGGGCACCTTGCAGCCTCACCTGCAGCAGCCGCCTTTCCACACACTTTCTGTCCGCCCTGGGTTCCTGGAGACGCCGTGGCAAGGTCCCGGAAGGGCCGGAGGCATGCCGAGGGGCTTCATCTTTCTCCTGTGTGTCTCACTTCAGGGCTCTCTACAAGAACCAGCTGAACACAGGACACTGTGTTCTTTCAAATAGGAAAATACACACTGGTCGGAAGCAGTCTCATCACCTTTCAACGCAGGGCTCCACTCTGACACTAGCTCGGGCCCTCCTCCTGTCCCCTGGACATACATTTCTCAACTGCTTAGCGGGAAAAGCCAATCGCACCATGCCTTGGGGCTTTCACTTAGGTGATGGCTTGCAGATCTTTTAAGCTGACCTTGGGAGAATCGGCCAGGGTTTGGGGATATTGCAGTTTTCTCCTTTCAAGATAGCATTTCGGTGCCTGATCTCTGCAAAATTGCCTTTCCTCACTTTATGTAGTCTTTCTATTATGACCCACCCTCTAGTTAATTCACTTGCATTTTACAGCAACTCAAGATTTGTAAAATGTCTCAGAGACGATGCAGAGTTCTCACATGGCCCTCACCCAGTTTTGTGATGATTAACAACTTAAATGAGGATGTTTATTACAATTGAAGAACCAATATTGAACTTTATCATTCACTATGCCTCTACTTTATTAGAGGGCCTTAGGTTTTACCCAACGCCCCCGTCTGCTCCAGGCTCCCATTCAGAACACCGCATTGCACTTTTATATCGCACACCCTAATCTCCTCTTGGCCGTGACAAGTTCTCAGAATTACTTGTTTTTGATGACCTTGGCAGTTTGGAAGACGAATGGGCTAGGGATTTTGTGAAGTGCCTCTCCCCTGGGCTCCTCGGGCTTAGGCTGGGGAGGAAGAGCAGAGAGAGGTAGAACGCCATCCTTGTCCTGCATCTCGAGGGCAGCTGCCATCGCAGGGAATCTTTGTTTCTCACCATTTTCGGCTTCTGGACCCCCATCCCTCAATGTGTGGTCCCTTCTGCCTTCAAATCCCTGTGGCCAAGCAGGTCTTCCTCACACTGCCTCCATCCGATTCTTTCTGCCCCTCGTCTCCTTAGAAAGACCGATGCCATTATTTTGGGTGCTCCAGGTAATCCAGGGTCATCTCCTCGTCCCAAGGGTGTCTGATCAGCAGATCTAATTGTGTCTGCAATTAATTCCCCTTAATGTTGGTCAGATTTTCTAAAGATTAGCATGTGGGCTTTATTTTAGTTCATGTTTTCACTGCTAGGAGCAAGCACAACTTGGAGGAAAGACTGTGTATTTAGGACTCATAATTTTGGAAGTTTTAGATGTCAGTCCATGGTCAGCTGCTTCATGGCAGGGATTTAAGAAATGGTGGAGAAGGAAAAAATGTGCTCAGCTCATGGCAGAAGCAGAAAGAGGGTGAGAAGGAGGGACCCAGAGGCAGATAGCCTCCAAGGGCTCAGCAACCCAGGCCCTCAGGCACGTCCCCCTCTGGCCCTGGGTGCATCATCTAACACATGAGCTTCTCTAGGGACATTTGAAATTCAAATCATAACGACTTCTTAGGGATAATTAATGTCTGCCACAAACCCAAAGATGCGTGATGGACGTGCTTATTAATCAGCAGAGCAAGGAGAAAAAGCTCTGTATGTATAGTAACAGTAACCTGTGTACATATGCCTCTGTCTCTCCATCTGCGTCTATACTAAGCTGTAGATAAATCCTACTGACATTTCCACCTCTAATCCAGTCACACAGGTAGTTCCTCCATGATCTGTCACCTTCTGCTGCTTGAGAGATCTGCCATCAGTGTACTGAATTGTTCAACTGCAGCGTGTGGTTCCAGATTCTTTCACTTGTACTTCCTCGAGGAGACGCCTCATCGAGGAAAGTATAGTGTGTATGTGCGGTTCTCCAAAATCACTCCGACCGGCATCTTTTACCTCTACACATTTGAGTTGAGGTCACTGCATATGTTTGCAGTAAAGCGTCTAGTTGGTTTTTTTTTTTTTTTGCCACAATCTGAATTTCATTATGGCATTCCCAGGCCCTTCAAATATAAAGAACCAAAATAGGATAGTATAGGATGAGAAACCAGGGTACCTGGGTCCATGACGGTAGAGAGTTATTGATAGTAAACAATACAATAGCCCAAACAATGGGCTGTCCACCCGTCTTGACTGTCCACTCAATTTATGTCATCTTTGAAAACATGTTGTGATACCAATTCTTTCTCCAGTGTCTTATCCTTCTCTTTTCCAAGCTAAGCAAAGGCATTTGCTCCAACCACGAGATCGCTCTTTTTAAGTCTATGATAAATACACGAGGTGTGCCCCCTCTGCTCATGCTCACACACGAATCCCACAACTTCTCCTTACTGTGCCAATCGTGCCTGTCTTATAAATGTTAATAGAAATTTCCACGTGCATATTTGTCTTTTCAGGTCAAGCACCACTGGGTAGCCTGTTCTTTCTTCAGAGTATTTGCAGGTCTGCAGGTCTTAGAAAATCCAGCGCTAAAGAATAGTGTGCCCACATACACCAGATCTAAGAAAAGTACCAGCTCTTCCAGCTGAAAGCCCGGAGAATCCTCCCTCTCTTCCTCAAATCTCACCATTTGAAAGATGAGTCCTGGCCACTACATGTTGGAGGTCATGTGTCTGTCCCCATGTACACTTGGGGAAGTGACTTTGAGGTAGAATGCACAGATTCCTAACCATCCATTTGGGATAAAGTGGGAAATCGTTCCTTAAAATGGTGGCATTAGTGTTTCAAGCCTTGGTTAGGAGTCAAGTCACTTCTCAGAGCCAGGTTCAAGCTTCATGTATTTTATTATGTTTCCTCATTACTCTACTTTCCATTAATGTTTCCCTTCTCTGAACTCTGACAGGGATGGCGATTTGTGCTTAACACTTGAATCTTTTAAATTCCACATCAGCCACCACACTGATCACATTTTTGTGTTTTTGTCTTAGCTCCTCAAAAATCCAATAGCTTGCCAGAGGTAGGATCATTCATCCTTCTCTCTACCTCTCACAGCGCTTATTGTGAAGTTCGATATGTGCCAAGTGGTCAGCAAATTCATGAAGACTGAAAAAAGGAAGTCGCCTACTGATATCAGTCCACCGGTGGAGAATAGCATCCTTATCCTACGTATGTGCGCATGCGGGCCACATCCAACACAGATGTAAGGCGCATTCAACACGGAAAACTGCACCTGTGGATTTTCACGGGTATTAGGTAAGCTGGTGTCTCCATCTGGACGTCCCCAGAGCAGAGCCTGATACTGCATTCTTGGTGCAAGTACTTTGTTTGAAAGGTGATATCAGGAGGGAGAAGGGAGGGAGAGGACATGGGCACACGCAGGAAGTCAAGAGGGCACTGCTGAGGTGTTTATTGTGGTGGGCAATGGGCTTTTACTAAGGACCTACTGACGACCCTGCTGGAATTCACCTAAGATTTGCCTCTTGAAGAACGGGACGCTGCTCCGTTATCCAGGCTGCTAGTCCTCGCTGCAGCGATTGTCCCAGGAGTACTAACTATTCCAACTCTGCCCAGCATGGTTCCACCTGCCCCTGTCCTGTGCTGCAACTGTGTGTGGGTGCAGGGTCTTCTTTGGTACTCAAAGGCCTGGAGGGGCGCGCCCTGCACAGCTGCATTGAAGTCGGGTGGGCTGAGGGGCTACGGAAGGGAGGGAGAAGGGGTGTGCTACTCAAAGCGTTGCTTGACCTTCAGAAAGAGGCTCAGGCACTAACGGGGGTTAAGTTTCTCCTGTAACGCTCCACTGGGAAAGGATTTGGGATTGGATTTTTGTTCCAGAGATATTATCCGGAGCATTAGTCTGAAGTGTGTACTACTCTGAATTTGACTTGCATAAGATTGGACTGGTGCCATTGTGATGATGTGATCGGGGCAGCTGTCCACGAGGGTCTGAACTCTGAGGAATTAGAGCATCTGACAAAAGCAGCTCTCAACTGCAGAGCCTGTTTGAACCAGTAACGCTCCACGCTTTCAAATGCGCAAGTTAAAGCGAAGGCCGTGTTAGACTGGGTTTGTCATTTAAGGTCGACTAGCCCATACTTGGTAGGTCGGAAAGACAGCCTTTCACTGTGACTGTGGGGGCTGATTCTGTGAGTGGACCCCGGGCAGCCTTAGGTCACTGCGATCACTGTCTCTGAAGGCCGGCACTTACACAGCAAGGCCGACTCTCAGCGGGGAAAGCTGAACACAGTGGGAACAGCTGGGACCCAGGGTGGCAAGACCCAGTGGACAGCGGAGTCAAAGCAG
The DNA here is from genome assembly GCF_963383645.1 of Muscardinus avellanarius. NCBI lineage: Eukaryota > Metazoa > Chordata > Mammalia > Rodentia > Gliridae > Muscardinus > Muscardinus avellanarius. The sequence continues at coordinate 19,897,224 of NC_137805.1, read as the reverse complement.
GGACCAGGATGCCCGGCTTGCGGGCATCTACGGTTTAGCAGGCTGATGACGATGATTTCAGAAGTGAACTAGAAGCCCACTAAGCTCTGCTTGATGTGAATAGACAGAAGTGTTCTAGGTCAACTGAGCAGAAGTTGGACCTGAATCACAAAAGCAGATTGACAGCCTTCAACCTGTTCCCAGAAGGGAGCTCGCTCAGTGTGAGCCAGGCAGGGAGGCAGGCCACTGACAATGCTACTGTTTCACCCAGTCTTCCTCAAAGGGGCCTATGGCCCTTTTCCCCGGATGACTGTGGTTTAGGGAATGGATATAATTAGAATGTAAATATTAGCAGACACTGGCTCGGAGCTAACCTGGCTTACCAGCCAGGTGTGGGCTGGTGGGGCTAGATGACTCGTGGGGTTTTATCTTGGGTCTGTATCACAGTGGATCCTGCTTCGTCTGCAGAGAATCGTGGCTCAGTCGCTCTCTCAATGAGCCATACCTGGAGATTCGCCACAACTCTTTTAGGAATAGCAGTAACACTGTGTGCTGAAGACCAGGAGAAGATGGAACCGGTGACGGAGTGCACAGGACTTGAGCTTTCTGAGGACAGCCGTCCCGGGGATGGATGAGAGCAGGAAATCCTCACCTCTCCCCAGAGCCGGGCAGGTCATTGCTGTTCCTGCAGTGGGATGAACTGAAGCAGGAGGTGTGGAATGGTTCCCTGGAGCTGCTCTGCTCACCAACAGAGGTGAGCTGGGGCCAAGGCCGGCTTTCCCCCTCAGCAGTCTCCTCCTATCCAGACAGTTTCAGCAATCTTTGACCTTACGAGGTGCTGGCAGTAGCCGCGGCTGGTCAGCAGTCCTAGAGGGTGGATTCTGAGCAGCCTGTGGAATCACTGTCCTTCTCTGGACGGTATGTATTTGGGAGGAGGCAGTGGGCGGGCACGGCCCGGCAGTCCCGACCCTTGCAACACAACCAGATGTCATTGGGAGCTTAGCACCTCTCCTTAGAAAAGCCAACCGGTCTGATTATTAAGTAACACAAAGGTAATAGGAATAAAAATGAACCTACTTTGTCCTGCTGGACCTGTGTTGTTTGACTTATAATTTGCAAATGTCCTTGGCAACCTGAGCAGATTATTCATCTGGAAGGTAGCTGTGTCAAATGGTGTGTGAAATGTTCCTTTGGAAGACACCTACTGCTGCCTTCCCCTTCTTGGGTAAGAACAGGACCAAGGGCCAGTTGTTTACCCGGGCCTCTGGAATCTGGGAACTGGGAGCCAGCCGGAACTGCGCAGTCCACTCCCTGTCACTCAGAGGAGGAAGCTGCAGGGGTCAGGAGGCGGCTGCACAGAGTCACCAAGTTAATTATGAAGAGGTCTGAGCATGAAGCCCCATCTCCCCCTTCCTGTGGCAGTGCCCATCCTGAGCTGCTGTCTTGACTGCAGCCCTGTGGGACAGTGGGGAGGGCTACCGAATGCCCTTCCATCCCATGTAGTCCTTGTGTGCAATGCTGGCACAGGCAGAAGTGATGGAGAAATGCTCCCCATGATCCCTGTGTGCCCCAGCTCCTATGTCCTCCCTGTGTGTTCCTGCTTCTATGTTCCCCCATGTGTCCCAGCTTCTATGTCCCTCCCCCCGTGTGTTTCCAGCTCTTATGTTCCCCATGTGCCCCAGCTTCTATGTCCCCTCTCGTGTGTTCCAGCTCTTATGTTCCCCCATGTGCCCCAGCTATGTGTTCCCCCTCTGTGTTCCAGCTTTTATGTTCCCCCATGTGCCCCAGCTTCTATGTCCCCCCTGTGTGTCCCAGCTCCTATATCCCCCCTGTGTGTTTCTGGCTTCTATGTCCCCCCATGTGTCCCAGCCCTCCATGGTTCTCTACATATCTTAAGTTGGGATCAAGAGATTATTCCTGACCGATGGGCTGAGGTCAGAAGTATGCCTGTCGCTTGTGGACAGAAACATGGATGAGCTTCTGTGCCATCTTTCAGCTCCCTCCTGCCTGGTGACCCTGGAGGCAGCTGTCTATGGTGACACTGAGATGGAGGGGGGTTGGGGACTCGAGTCATAGGAATGAGGACTGTCTCACTAGCCAGTCCCAGACTTTAAGGGAACAGCAGCTGTGCTGAGCTCCTGGAGAGTGGGCTTTGCCTGTTCCTGTAGCATGACTGTGCGCTGCTGACCAGGATAAGCGACACTGTCCTCATGACTAGGGAGAATAACAAAGGCCAGAAGGCCCTGCTCTCACCACCAGGGAGCTCGCCCTGTGACCGGCAGTGCTGGTTCCCCAAGCAGCAGCAGCCTTGGGGAAACCCCAGCCTCGTGCGTTTTCAAGCTCCATCCCAATTCCACAGATGTGAGCATTCTGGGAGTGGGGCTGGCAACGTGTGCTGCAGCAAGCCTTCTGGGTGACTCTGACACAGGCTGGAGTTTACAGCTGCTGAGCTAAAATGTGTCCCATGTACAGCAGTTCTGTCCCCCCCCCCCCAGGAGCCCTCGGAAGGCGAGGGGCTTTCTGCCTGGGTTCTCTGGCTATTTGATGATTCGTTTCCCTCTGTCAATGAATGCCTCTATACAAGAATGCCATTCCACGTCTCCAGCTGGCTGTGTCTGTCTCTCTGAGAAACCGCACCATGAATCCTGGGTCACACTTGGTACCAAAGGCTCATGGCGATTCCTCTTCTTCATGACACATTTCGGGTGGATTTCTGGGTTTTCTCTTTTGCAATGTCATCTCTTATCCCGGAAGAAGCCGCAGTACCCACTTTCCAGGAAGGCTCATATTTCACTCCCACACGTTGGGAATTTGGGATCAGAGTTTGGAAATGGCACAAGGAGAGCATGGGGAGATGTCCGTGATGCCTTCCGCCACACCTGCACAAGCCCTAAACTCCCTGGCATGGTTACAGTGGAGCCCACAGGGGTTCCCAGGTGCAGGCCGGCGAAGCCTCGTTCTCCCCCTGAGGATCTGTGGGGACCAGTATTTCTTTTGAGGTTTTTTAAAAATTATTTTTGGTGGTACTGGAATTCCTGGAAGCCCTTCTACCTCCGGGCTACACTCCCAGACCTATTTTATATTTTTATTTGGAAACAGGGTCTCTTAAGCCAGCGTGGCTGGCTTCGAACCTGCACGATCCTCCCTGTCTCCGCCTCCCAAGCACGGGGATTACAAGCGTGCACCACCACGCCCAGCCTCTTTCGAGTTTTAATTATTTCCCCTGAGACGTTTGTTTCTCATATAACATGGCAGTAGTGATTACTGTTGCATGTAGAGGAAATATTCTTCTGTGGAGTCAAGACGAGCCTTCACCCAGCAAACGCTGCATCTGTGGGAAGGAATTCTGGGGCTGGACCGCAAAGGCTCATCCCAGCTTCCTGGCACTGGCTCCTCAGTCACAGAGGTCAATATCTACTTTGGGTCTTTGTCTTTTAAAAAGGAATTGGTATAGGGAGGACGTGCGGATTGGAGCGAGGACCGAGAAGACCAGAAGAACTGATTAAAGGCAGAGGCTGGCATTTGTGGGGAAAGGTTAATGGAGTCCAGACCACTTCTCCAGCAGAAAGCGTCCTGGAGGCAGATTAGTGCCAGGCTCTGAGAGCATGAAAGGTCAGGACAAGAGCACCTCCCAGAGATTTACTCCCTCCCCAGAGGCACAAACAGGAACTGGCATTGTAACAATAGCAGCAGAAACATTTAGTTAAGGAAGACAAGAAATAACTTCTTGACAGGAAAAGCATCTTAATCACCCAACAGGCTCATCTTGGATAGCGGGATGGACGGTGCTGATGCTCCAGCCACGTCCCCGGGAAGCCTGCATCTCTTTGTGCACGTGAGACCGTGGGGCAGCCTAGCTCACGTGGTATCCTGATGGGAGGGCTGCACCGTAGGAGGACTGAGGTCCACTCTGCTTGTGCCATGAGCCAAGCGTGCACGCCAGTGCCCCTGCCAGCACTTACCCAGTGACTTGCACGTACAGAGACAGTCACACAGCAACTCCCTTTCCCCAGGTGGGATGGCTCTGGCGTGTGACACAGGCTGGTCTGGGTTCCCTGTGAGCCCAGAGCTCCATTGCTTTGACTGACATCCCGTGCTGGACTTCCTTCCCCGCCTGGTCCCCATTCCTCACCCACTCCGGTTTCCCCTGGAAATATTTCCTAGTCCATGTTCACATGGACTCCAATCTCAGCACCCACTCAAGGGAACTCAGGATAAGATAAATGATCAGTTCATTTTTGTTGCAGAAAAATGATCCCCAAACACAGTGGCTCAAAACAAGGTCCTTTATGACGCTCATGATCCCACAGCTTGGCGGTTTATGCCGGGGCTAGTTAGAAGGTTCTTCTGGGTTGTTAGATTGCGGTTGATTGCAAAAATGGCCATGGCAGTTTGGGGCTCTTCCTATGAATGGGTGAAATCTAATTCCCACCTCTTATTTTGGGTGGGCTCTGAGACCTGCTTCCATCCGCAGGATGACACAGAAGAGCGCTGTGCATGTTTTAGGTTGAGGCCCAAGGAAGCTGGCAGCTTCCTCTTTGTGCTTTTAGAATCGTACCACACTCAATTCACCCACGCTAACCTTCTGGCAAACCAGAACCTCTGTGATGGACAGAGGTCCAACTACCCAATCCACCCCAATGATGGAGAGAGGTCCAACTACCCAATCCACTCCAGTAATGGAGAGAGGTCCAACTACCCAATCCACTCCAGTGATGGACAGAGGTCCAACTACCCCACCCACCCCAGTGATGGACAGAGGTCCAACTACCCCACCCACGCCAGTGATGGAGAGAGGTCCAACTACCCCACCCACCCCAGTGATGGACAGAGGTCCAACTACCCCACCCACCCCAGTGATGGACAGAGGTCCAACTACCCAATCCACCCCAGTGATGGACAGAGGTCCAGTACCCCATCCACCCCGGTGATGGAGAGAGGTCCAACTACTCCATCCACCCCAGTGATGGACAGAGGTCAATACTCCATCTACCCCAGTGATGGACAGAGGTCCAATACCCCATCCACCCCAGTGATGGAAAGAGGTCCAATATCCCACCCACCCCAGTGATGGAGAGAGGTCCAATATCCCACCCACCCCAGTGATGGAGAGAGGTCCAATATCCCACCCACCCCAGTGATGGAGAGAGGTCCAACTACCCCATACACTCCAGTGAGGAACAGAGGTTCAACTACCCCACCCACCCCAGTGATGGACAGAGGTCCAATACCCCACCCACCCCAGTGATGGACAGAGGTCCAATACCCCATCCACCCCACTTCATGTCATCCTACGTCCTGAGCCTCAGCCCACGGCCAGTGGCCATGGGTGCCTGTGGAGGTTAGCTGAGCTTGGCATTGCATAGAAGAATCACCCTGCTGCCCCGTCCCCCATGTTGCCAGCTTGTGGAAGGAGATGGGCACATGGCTGTTGTTTCAAGCACTCTACTCTGGGTACAGACAGCGACCTTCAGCCCTCAGGTCCCAGGGCTGTGATCGTAGCCATGTGTGACGCGCTATTGACTTCCCTGACCAGCACACAGTACTTCTCGTTACCTTCTGGCATCAGAAGCTTATACATAGGTAGTCGGAAAGATAAATGTCCTCGTGATGGTGATCGTCTGGGATCACCCCTTAACCAACGCGGAGGCACCTGCTCAATGATGGGCCCCTGACACTAGTTGTGGTTCCGGGACTGTCCTGTCCTCACTCATACACAGTTTGTTATTTGCACGCTTCTTTATGTACAGCCAGAGCAGCTGCACAGGACACAGGGACATCCAGTTCTAGTGTAAAACAGTAAGTTCTCAACTTTTCTTAATTTTTTTTCTAACTCAAGCTTTCCTTTTCAAATTATAGAAAATTTCTCCCTAGGAAAATGGAATGCGCTTCAAAGATTGTGAGGACAGATGATTTCAGTGTTTCTGGCCCTGCTTGGAATCAGTCTGTGGTCTCTGCAAAGCCTCAAGTTGATGGCATCTCCTGTAGAAGGTTCAGTGTGGTTGGACAACGGGGAACCCATCCGATAGAAGGGCTTACCATTCTCACCACCCACCCCAGTGATGGAGAGAGGTCCAATATCCCACCCACCCCAGTGATGGAGAGAGGTCCAACTACCCCATACACCCCAGTGATGGACAGAGGTCCAACTACCCCACCCACCCCAGTGATGGACAGAGGTCCAATACCCCACCCACCGCAGGTTACCATTCTCCTCCATTCCCCAAAGCACTGGACTGTGAATGAATGGGAAACTTGGAGGTTATCGAGGGAAGCCAGGCTGGAGCCGGGGGAGAGCTCCCCTCCTTGAATAAAGCCAACGAGGGGAGGCTGTCAGCCTAGGTCAGAGTGCCCGCGGGGTCGCAGGCTGGAACAGTGTTGCTTGACCTGCCCTGGTGGCCCCAGCTGCGTCCTTCCTGCACCCCTGCCCTGGAGACTGGTCATCAGCTGCCCAAAGGTGCAGTTTTCCTGGGAAACCTTCCAGATGGTAGGGGGAGTGCCCGGGAGCTCACATCCCCTAGAGGCGACCCTTAGCCAGGCTTGTGGGATAAGTGAGCGGCATCTCCTGAGATTTCCTGGGAGCACCTCCTGAGATTTCCAGCCGGCAACCAGAGAATGTCACTTTGCATCTGAGATGACAATTGGGCTGGCGCTGCCCCAGCCTTCACTTGGGCTGCGTGTGGCTCTGGGGTCAGCCCTCCATCCCGGCATGGATTATCACTTGGGAGCCTTGGCTCCTTCCTGGCTGAGATGGCGTCTACAATGGGCTGAGACACCCTCTTGGCTGGTCTGGGGCGGATCTGTAAGCTCTAGTGGGTTCTGAACCCCTGTGCAGGAAAGCCCTCTATCTGACCAGACTCCCCACACTCTGGCCTCCCTGCAGGCAGAAATTCATGAACAATGTTTATATCTCCCTCATTCCCGGTGGAATGGCAGGCTGGTGTCAGCAGCCATGGCAGTGGGCGCGGATGGTTGCTGAAAGCGTCTGCTTTGGAAGCAGCCTGGACTGAGCTCAGTACTGGGTATGCCACTTTCTGGGACCTTTGTAATCACCCTGGTTTGCTGTATAGTGGAGAACATCTAAGTACTTATTTCCCAAACTCACCAGGGGCTGAGAAGCGGGGTGGTGGGAAGATATTCACAAAAGGATACAAACTGTGAGTCCCAGAGACACGCTCCGCGCGTCTGACGCTCACCGCGGCGCTCACAGTGACGGTGGTGATGCACACGGACACATGTGCTCCCTCGCTCATTCTGCACGCTGCACCTGACCCGTGAAAGTGTCATAAATTTTACTGAGGGCATTGTGGCCAACATGTTTTAAAAGGTAACAGAATAAGATAGAAAATAGCAGAGTGTACTTGAATACAACGAGGCTAAATATTTATAGCATGTTCCATTTTCAGAAATAGCCACAGCCACCCTTTCCCACCCTGTGTGCTCTTCTGGAACAGGATTCTCCTGCGGTACCACCAAGAGGGAGGGCCTTCTCGCCTCCTCTTGCACCTGTGCAGACCCAGGACAACTTTGAGCAATAGTAAGTGTCAGAAGCGATGCTATGGCTTTTGAGGCTGGGCTATAAAAACAACAGGGCCTTGCCATGCCAGATGGGACCCTCGGGCTTGGATCCTGAGCCGCCATGATGCAAGTCAGACTACCCTGCGGCCACCATCTACCAGGAAGCCCAAGTCGCACGGGGAGGCCGCACGCTGCTGTTCTGTTCAGTAGTCTATGACTAAGCCAGCCCAGCCCTGTCCTACACAGGGGAGAGCCCAGCTTGAAACCCTCCAAGTGAACCCAGCTCACAGCTGATTTCCACTGAGTGGCTTCAGCTGACACCATAAGGAACAGGGTTTAGCGGCCTGCTAAACCCTGCCTGAATCCTCCCCCACAGAGTCCATCAGCAAAATCACAGGAGCTGGGTTAAGCCTGCATTGGGGCTGGCCTGCTATACAGTAATAACCAGTTTAGTACTAACTGTGAAATTTTGATCTCAGTATGCATACTGGGTTACAAAGGAAAATTACATTTTTACCGTGTCTTGTACTTAAAAACAATTTGAAAACTACTGGGTTAGCCTAAAATAAGTGCTTAGGTGTTCAACGCATGCTAGCTGTCACTGTTATTACTTTAAGATTATTTAAAGTTTGCCAAGTATTCTCACAAGCGTTGTGATGTTTTCATCCATATTCTAGTCGTGCTCGTAACCTGGGGTGTTGCCGAACCGCCCGCACTTCCGTCTCCTTGTTGTGCACGGGGGGGCCCTGGCCCCCTCCGCTCCCTGCGCGGCGCTGTGGTGCCAGGACCAGCACGTTTGACAGCAGCCCACTCACAGCCGGAGGGTTCCAGGGCACCAGCGTCCAGCTCGTGTGCGTCTCTGGTTCTCAGCGGTGGGTCATTCTGCTCTCTGGGGCCTGACGGTGTGTGCACTGGTGTGACTGGACTGTTGGTTCTTGCCAAAGGAGTCCCTGGCAGTGCATCTGTCCATCATGGTGCCTGCAGAGTGTGCCTGGGGGGCAGTGCTGCGGCAGGTAGGAGATGCTTGTCCTGATGGAGCCCCCATCTCAGGGAAGTGACTGTCCAAGTTAAACTGTGCCAGGCACTTGAAACTGGATTAGAGAAAACACATCAAATTCCTCTTAACGACAGCAAGTACCCACATCTTGACCCAAACTAAGTGATTTTAGTATCATTAGGTGTAGATTTGAGAAGCAGCACTTACTTATGGACTGTGTCTAATTTTCAAATGAGAAACTGAAGAACCTAAGACGGACACACTCCAGGCTGCGTTTCCCAAGCTCCACAGGGACTTGTCTGTGCCACCCCGCTCACGCTCACCAGTCCAAAGAGCCCGTTAGCAGGCGAGGGTTGCCCTCCAGCTGAGGTGCCATTTATTTTTTGAAGATCACACACAGCAGGGATGTGCATCGTCCCAGCATCTGGTGGGCAAAGACAAAAGGTCCCTGCTGTGTTGACACAGCAACATTGTAGAAACAGCCAGAAAGTGCCTTCCTTCAGGGGATGCCTGAGCGTGCGCTAAGGCTTCCCAGCCCAACACGCCGCTCTCTGTACACTGAGCACTTTGGAGAAAGGTCAGGTTTACCAAGCTGCCTCAGAGAAGAGAAGCAAATGCAGTGGGGAGGTGGGCGCCCCAGTAGACAGGTCCGCTTCCCATGCTGGCCTTGGGGAGGGCGAGGAGGCCGCTGCCTGGCTTTGGCTGGCTGTGGGCAGGGCTATGCACTTCAGCCGCCTGCTGGCTTCACCCTCAGGGCAGAGCATTCTGGGGTTCCGTGCTGTTCTCGTCTGGGCATGGTCTGTCCCCCAGAAAAGCGCAGATGCTGTCAATGCAAGGTTCAGAGGTGGAATAATTGATGTAGCGATCTAATCCAGTCACTGAATCAGGATTCCAGCTTCATCGGTGGATAAACTGATTGATGGGTTGATATCTTGAATGGCCTTATGGGGTGGTCACTGTCGACAGTGGTGTGTCGCTGGAGGAAGTAGGTCTTTGGGATGTGGCCTAGGGGACGATATCTATCTGTCCCTGTTCCCGTGTGTTCTCTCTCTCTCTCTCTCTCTCTCTCTCTCTCTCTCTCTCCTCTCTCTCTCTGCTTCCCAGCCACCTTGAGTAGCTCCCCTGCTCTGCACTTCCTGCATGGAGTCAGCCAGCCGTGGACTGAACCTCGGAAACCATGAGCAAAACAACCTTTCCTCCCTAAGCCATTCTCATTGCATGTTTTAGTCACACTGACAAGAACACTTTCTCTCTCTCTCTCTCTGTCTCTCTGTCTCTCTCTCTCACGTGTGCGCGCGCGCGCATGCGCGCGCGCACACACACACACACACACACACACACACACACACACACACACACACACTGTGCTTCTGGGATCCCATGTTCTTCCCTGAAGCCTGGTTCCTTACAGTCAGTTTACTGATGTGTAGACCTCACACCTGCCTCAAAGTCCCCTGGGGGAGGTATTGAAATGTAAATTGTCAGACCAACAAACATATTTGTCCCTGACTTTGTGTAAAGACAGGAAAAAGCTGAGACAGATCCCCTTCTCTTGCGGTATTGCAGGGTTGATACAATAAGCCAGGAGGACGTAGTCCGGGAAGATCTGAGGAAGGCTGGCCGGGGTAAGACTCTGTAATTTTCCACTGATCAAAATTCAAAGTCTGAGACTTAAGAGAAGTGAACGAAGCCTCCTGCCTGAGACTCTGGAAACCTCTCTGTAGCTGGAAGCCCTAGGCTCCGCTCACACTTGGATGTGGGTAAAGTTGTCAGCAGAGGCTTAATATCTTTGCTTGAGTCCACGCTCTTGATTTTTGATGGCTTTAGATCAAGTCTGGGGACAAAAACCCCTACACCGTGCAAAGGCTTGCTAAGTAGTCCTGCAGAGAAGGGAAGCCACCCTGTAAAGGGAGTGTGCATTCCACTGTGAGCTCTCTGGCTCTGCAAAGGGAGCTAGCCACCCCTGCCCTTTTCCAGGAGGAGGAGGAGGAGGAGGAGGAGGAGGAGGAGGAGAGGAGGAGGAGAGGGTCCCATTAGCACCTGGGGCCCTCCTGCAGGGAGCTGGTGAGCCTGAAACTCCATCTTAGACAGCAACCACCAAAGACATTACTCATCAAGGCAGGTGATTAGTATGCATTACGGTCAGCTCCAGTCCTGGCAATCGCGGTGATGACGTGTGCACAGCAGAGGAGGCTGGTCAAGTGGCTTCAGTCTGTGCTGTTCTTTGAACCGAGCTCCAGAGGGGATTCCTGTGCCTTGGCAGGAAGTGTCCCAAAGCCATGCTGCATCTGGGGAGGAAAACTCCTCCCTGAGTCAGTGGTGAGAGGGACGAGAAGCCAGGGACACCCTAGGTGACCACAGCTCTGAGGGAACGTGCCCATGCCTCTCTGCGGGCCGCAGGTGACCTGCAGCTGCACGGCTCATGCTCACTCGGGGCTCCGTGCGTGCTTCTCTGACTGCAGCCTCTCTCAGCACGCAGTCTTTCCTTGGTGTTTGTTGGTGTGGGGCTTTTTGCACTACTGTATCCCAATATTAGTGCCACATCTGGCCCATCGTGGGTGTTCAATGGGTAATTGAATTAATACATTCTTGCATTCCTTGACACTCTGATTGTTGTGCAGTCACAGCATAAACATTTGATGGATGGCTGCTAAGGTAGAGAGGTGTGTGGAATCCGGGCCTTGTCTATGCATCTGGCTTTGTTCAGCGATGTGGGTAAGAGGGGACACTCCATCTCTTGATCCTCAGCCCACAAACTATCCCCGGGCACTGAGAAGGGGGGAGTGAGCAGATGGGAGGGCACCCGTCCTCTCGTGACGCTCACGACGCGCACTCCCTCGGAACCCAGCTTTACCCAGCCTTCTGACTCTGCCTCAGTGGCTCTTAGCACCCCCCTGACTGGATGAGCAGGGTGAGCCGGGGCGGCAGAAGCCCACCCAGAGGGATGCTTTCAGCACACTAGGAAGGGGAGGCCAGGCTGGCGGCTTCCCTGGCCTCAGGGTTCTGGGCTCAGGCTCCCTTCACTTTTGAGATCTGCTGAGAGGTGCTAGGGCAGTGGCGGTCGGCAGGACTTTGAGTGCTAAGCCCGTAACTCTTACATGCCTTTGTAGCTTGTGTTGACTCAGTAGACAGCAGACTTTGCACTCACTCTCTGTCTTCTTCAAATTTGCAGAATGAAGTAAAAAAAAATCATCCAGATTTTCAGAAAGTCAAGGGTCTTATGTTTTCTCTGGTACATGGAAGCTAGAAGAAAAACAGGACACAAAAGGGACTTCAGACAGCCTGGCCCTGTGGGGCACACTATAATCCTGGTACTTGGGAGACTGAGACAGGAGGATTGCAGGTTCAAGTTCAGCCTCGGCAACTTGGTGAGGTCGTCAGCAACTTAGCAAGATCCTGTTTTAAAATACAAAACAAAATAGGCCGGGGATGTAATGCAGAGGTGAAATGCCCCTGAGTTCAACCCCCAGTATCATTTTAAAGAAAGGAGGACTTCAGTCAAATGAGGAGAGAAACCAGTAGAATCATGGAAGGGGCTGGGGAGGAAAGAGGAGGAGAAGAAAGTAAGGAAGGAGTCCTTCAGGTCAGCTGTGTCCACACACGAAGGCATCGTACCAGCCCTAGTGTATGGGAGGCATGGGAGGGAGCCAGGTAAGAAGGGGGCACCCAAGAGGTGTCTGTGTGTCCTTGTGTCGCTCCGAGTATCACTGTGATAATTTCATTGCACCAATCAAAGTATTCTTTAAAAAGTAAAAACACCAATAACAACGCGACTCATTTTGAACACGTAGCTGAGCTGCTCTTCTCTTGAGCTCTCTATCGAGATGACCCGCTGCTGGGGACACTGAGAGGTTGTTTTTACTGCAGCCCAAGGTTCTGTGGCCACCTCCTGTTTCAGAAGCTACCACCACGGTGTGCTATTATTGCCTTATTATATGGCTGTGTGTCTCTCTGAAAAGATTGCAATATAGTTAGGGTTTTCTACCTCACTCTTCCCTAGTGGTTCAGTTCCCTTGTCTCATGTGGATTTGGAGTTTCTCTGTCAATGACCTCTCTCCTTGCCCAAGGACCTCCCTTTCACCTTCGTCGTTGCCTCTCCAAAGGCTGCGGCTTCCTGCTAACGGTCCTTCCCATTCCGCCCAGTTTGCTTTGCTCTTAGCACGGCAGATGGCTGCCGTGCTCCCCACACTGGCCGTTCCACTGAACGGTGAGCTCTCGGTGCAGAAAAATGTAACTCTGGTTATTAAGGAGATCGGTCTTTTGCTTTACAAATATTATATTTAGGGAGAATCTGTAATTATCCAGCAACTGTGGGATAGCATTTCTAAATTAAATGATTACTGACCTTTCCTGAATGGAAGTAGGCACGGAGCTGTGGCCTTGATGACATTTCACTCTTGGTGGAAAGGCCCGGGCTCTGTTCCTTGGCCTGAGGAATTTCAAAGTGCTTATCAAGTCTTATGGGATTTCAGGGTGGGAAACACAGTCATTGTCTTTTTCCAGGCTCTTCTGTCCCCCACCAGCTTGACGACTCAGCGCCTCCAGGTTTCCCACAAAACAAACAGAACAGGACCGACCAAAACAAAATGGATCCCAAAGGTACAGAGGCACAGGAGCTATCGGCTTATAGTTCAGAAAAGTAACCAACTTCAAACATATAAATGACAAGTCACCTATAGAATAAAGAACTCTTACAACTAACGATTAAAAGACAACCATCTGCAAAGAATATACAGAAATGGCCAGTAAGGGCCTGAAAGATGCCTACCAATATCCATCAGGAGGTGTGAATCAAAGCCAAACTGCATGCCCTGCGTGGCCACCATGACACCGTAACACAAGAGGACGGGACGCTCACAAGCGCCGCTGAAGGCCGGGATGGGGGAACACTCGGAGCGGCGGCCAGGCGAACGGTAGAGCTGCTTGGGAAGCGGCTGGACATCCTCCAAGAGGTAAGTCTAGCACCATCACGTGATCTGAGCATCCAGTCTACTTGGGGGATGTACTCCAGGGAAGCGAAAGCATGTCGACACAGATTTTATGCCTGAATGTTCGAATCGGTGCTATTCGTAATAGTAAAAAAAGATGCAAAATACCTAGATTTTCACTGGCTGAAGAATGAATATAGCGTGTGCATACAACAGAATACCAGGGATCCTGTGGAGTCTCCCCATGGTGTGTAATGACGACGCCTTCATAAAGTGATAAGAAGTACAAAATTCAACAATAAAATGAGACTATACATGACACACACTACAACGTGAATAGACTTTAAAAACACCACGCCAAGTGAAAAAAGCCAGTGGCCAGTCACAAAAGACAACACGCACACGACTCCATCTGGGGACCTCTGTAGAAAGAGAAGAGCGAGGTTCCCGAGGGCTTGGGGAAGCTGGGGGCCATTGGAAGCCATTGCTAATGGGTGCGGAGTTTCTTTCTGGGATTATGAAAATGTTCCAAATCTGATTCTGGTGGTAGTTGTACAACTCAGCTTATAACAAAAGCTACCAGATTATGGAAAATAATTAAATATTGTTAAGTATCTATGGAAATGACCTTGTATTACAAGGTCATATTGTTAAAGCAATGTGACACGGTCATATTGTATTTCAAAGTCATCTTGTTAAAGCACTTCATAAAAATCGTAGCCTCGGTGTCTTCGAGTCCACAGACACCTGTCTTATTAAGAGATCCCAGTGTGGTGATAGCCTTTCATGGCAGTGAGAGTGTCAGTCCCATGGCCACCTGCATGTCATCTGTGCTTTCCTGCTGTGCTGGGCCATCTGACCCCAGGCGCAGTGAAAGCATTTGAATTTGAGACAAAAGAAGAAAAAAGTGGTCTTGTCCATTTGTCATGATAATTTCTCCAGTCAGGCCGGTATTTGCAGTCAGCACCATGGAGTTTTGCAATTAATTATCGCTTGATTGGCCCATGCAGGGCTGTTCGGTTCCCCCAGATGAGGCTGACGGATGCTGTAAATGGCGTTTGCAGCACTGGCAGGTTAGTAGACTCAGCTGGGCTCCCAGACGTGTCTTCCTGTCAACCAGCCGCAGCCCTGTGGCATCAGCACACCCACGGGTGTGCTCTGAGCTGCCCTGCACAATTAGGCATGTTGGCCTGGGCCCTGGGCTGGAATGCAAGCCAGAGAATGGCCTTGGCCCTCTTCTGACCCAAACTCCGCATCTGGATAACATAGCACCCCAGCTGAAAAGTGTGAGAAGCATTCAGGAGGAACGAGCTGAGGCTGAGCAGCGGCGGAATGGCCAAACCCCAGCGTGGCTCCAGTGCTCAGGCCGGCCCCACAGTGCTGCTTGGGTCCCAGGTTAAGTGAGAGCCACAGCACCCGGGGGCAGCCTCCAGGCCTCTGGGACCATGATGCGCCCCGGGGTGCTGGGAACCACGTACACTACTCTACCCAGTAAATCGACCTTCGCCCATCCTAGGAATGAAACGTTGACGCACGTGTTTATAGACCTCCGCTCATGCAGTTAAATGAGTCTGGAAATTATCATTTAAAGCGTTGCGGTTATTAGCATTCCTGTGTGCACACAAGCCTTCTTTCACCAATATTGTTTTTCTAATTTTGTATATGCCTTGTACCTGTAATACAAGGTCATTTCCATGGATACAATACCTCCTCACTCTGCTCACAGACCAGTAACTTGAAAAGAAAAACATGGAGTCCCTTTGCTGGGCGCTGAGGGTTCCCCATCTCTCCCCTGATTCAAGCCGGCCCTGTAATATGCCGGGCAGTGCTTTATCAGTTTGGGTCACAAATAATAGCAGCGAGGCTGCATTTCTGCCTACTGGATCCCCTCCCCGGAGGGCAACGCGCTCTGGAGTTTGCAGAGCTCCCAGGAGCTGAGTCCTTAAGCTCCCCCACACACGCTGCCTCTGCCTCGGGATGGTTTTTCTGCCAGGTGAGAAGGTCTGAGAAGCCTGTCTAAAAGCCCAGACCCAGCACCTTGTGTTTGTACCACATCAGCACGCACACTTTCAGGTTAATTGCCCAAACCCATTTGCTGAGCTGTGGGATGTGCCAGCCACTGCTGCAGAAGGCTAAGAGAAATGACCGACACTAATTCCATTTCATAAAGAGCTCCAGTGAGTCTTGTCCAAAGCCAGTGCCATCCACGTCTCCATGGCAACCAGCATCCACGGGAAAGGAGCAAAAAGGACCACCTCTTATAGGAGTGCCGGGTGGCAGCGTGGAGACTGGAAGCAGAGGTCATGGGATTAGGAAAACCAGCGTCCCGTTCCAGGAAAGGGCACTGGGTGACCAAGGGAGGTTTACTTCTTTAGCTTCAGATTTGCGGGCTGGTTGCTCTTTGAAGTTAAAGCTGGCTTGCCTACAAATGGCAGAGGTCACAGCAAACGCTGTGGGCAGAAGACTTCTGCTCCCCCAGAGCATGTGGGGAATGGCTCTCGGGGGATTTTTGCTGTGGCCCACTGGAGACCCAGAGGCAGAAATGAGGCTGGCACACATGGTCAGCACATGTGCACCCACGAGCATTGGGGGAGCTGTTGGCCCAGGCACAGAGAGGAGGCAGGCCTGCACTCCACAGTGAGCTCCGGTCTTCCTTCTTTCGGACGCGCTCTCCTAGAAACCCCAGCAGACTGACAAGTGCTTGCAGCACAGGCGAAGGATCATCAAATGCTGGCCGCAGCATAGCACACAGGTGATGAGAGGCGATGGCAGAGTTGGAAAGCAGTGTGTCTTATTTAATTAATTGCAATAATAGGATATTTGAAAATCTTGAGGTTTACGCCTCTAGCAACTAGTTTTGTGAAATAGCAACTCTGCAGGAGCTATCCCGGCCCTCCAGAGACCCAGTTAGAGCCTGATGACAGCGGGGAGGCTCCACGGGGTCCTGTGCTGTGCCCCTTGTGTTTTTCTTGGCCATACTCTTGCTGGTGCAGGGAGTCCACTGACCTCCACGGTAGCCTTTAGCCCAGGGCCCAAGAGGGAATGAGACCAGAGGCGTCCTTGTCACAGCTACTCAGAACCCTCCCAGCTGACATGGTGCCCAAGACAGAAAACAGCACGGTGAGGCCGCGAGCAGAGCATCTCAGCTGCACAGGTAGGTCTCAGCTCTCATGGGACAGCGAGGTAAACTAAGGTTTCTGGAACCCACCCCCCCCCCCCCGCGCCTCAGGGAGGTTCCTGGCAGGCATTATGGATTCTTCAGCTCTGAACCCTTTCTTGATTGTTGATCTTTAAGATTAGCACTAAATCATGTCATAGCTGTGACATTTGGGAAATGCAGATAAGTGTTTCCAGGAGATGAAATAAACCCACATCGGAGTCTCGAGCGAGCATCTGTATGCGGACGGTCCCCCGCACTTGGGAAGCCCAGGGGTGCGTTTGGCTGTGTGGCTCTAGACCTCCCAGGAGCACTGGCATTTCAGCTTGATGGACAGAATCATGACCCTTTCTTACAGATGCCAGTGAAATTTGTAATATGTTTTTAAAAGACTCAATAAAATGCTTTTAAAATAAGACCAAGGACATGTCTAACTACCATCTTCAATTCATTACTCATGCCGCCTGGCTTTCTTTCTGAGGTTGATTTAGATTTTTTGCCAGTTTTCCTGGGAAAGTGTTGTTCGTGATTGGTGGAGTGAGTCATAGTTTATGTGTGTGGAGGAGAGTCAATAAAAAGGCAGTTTTCAAAATGACAGTACGGGAAGCCATAGGAAATTGCTCAGCCTCGTGAAAACTAGGGGGAGTGTCTACCGAAAGTGTCATGATTGTGACTACAAATGCTCACTGCTAAGCCGGGTTGGTGGTCCACAGCTGCAATCCCGGCACTCTGGAGACTGAGACAGGAGGATGGCAAGTTTGAAGCCAGTATGTGGTGGCTTAGTTAGCTCCTGTTACAGAATAAAAATAAACAGGGCTGGGGTGTAGCTAAGTGGTAGGAAGCCCCTGGGCTCAATCCCCAGTATCACATACAAAACATAAATAAAAATAAAGTAGCTCATGGGCTGGCTGTAGGACTGGTAAGTCCTGGGAATTGATTTGACACAAGATTCTTTTTGTACTTGTAATTTTTTTGTATCAAAGTGCGCATGCTTCTTAATAAAGAATTAAAACCTAGAACAACAATAAAACAATAACAACAAAAACAAGCCGGGTGACATCTGCCAAGGTTCACTCAAGTTAATGCTTTAAAGACTGCACAGGCGTGTGGTCCATGTGCTAGCTTATCCACTCTGGGGTGCTGAACCTGTCTCTAAATTCAGAAGAGTGACAGTGGCCAGGAGGGTTGGTGCTTGCGTAGAATCCCAGTACTTGGGAGGCTGAGACAAAAGGATGGCAGGTCTGAGGCATCCTCAGCAACGGAGTGAGGCCCGCTGCAACTGAAGGAGAGCTTGTTTAAAAATTTAAAAAGAAGAACCTGGAATGGTGCACACGCTTGTAATCCCAGCATTTGGGAGGCTGAGACCAGAGGATCGTGGTTTGTGGACAGCCTCAGCTACTTAGTGAGGCCCTCCACAACTCAGTGAGACCCTGTTTCAAAATAAAGAATGAAAAACGGGGCAGGGGGTGTAGCTCGGAGGTCAAATGCCTCTGGGTTCCATCCCCAGACCCACAAAAAAAGAGAAAAGAAAAAAAAATTAAAATAAAATTTAAAAATAGGAAGTGGGGCTTATCTCGGAAGACAGAAAAACGATTGCAAAGAAAAGAAAACTTTGGTCCAAATATCCTATCTGTGACTTTTCTTGGTGACAGAGACATAGGTTCAGCTATTATTTTAGTTTATTATTTTTTCCTACTCTGGTTGATAATTATCACAGAAGGAAATTCAAATTTTCATTTAGAAGTAAGTAAAGAGAGAGTCACAGGGCGGGCAAGGTCATGGATTCTTGGGGCCTCTGAGGGTGTGCGGCTGGCAGTGCCCATCACAGCACGGGTCGCAGGAGGGCAGAGGATGCCAAGGTCTCTCTTGGGGCCTCTGAGGGTGTGCGGCTGGCAGTGCCCATCACAGCACGGGTCGCAGGAGGGCAGAGGATGCCAAGGCCTCTCTTGGTGAAGAGGAACGCTCCCGGCGTCTCCTCCCTCTGTGTGCACTGAGGAGCCCAGCCCATGGGGGGCTGAAGCCCGCCTGAACAGATGCCAAGGGCCATCTTGGAGAGGGTCCTGCTAGGCGAGGAACTGGGGCGCTCTGTGGGCAAATGTGAATAATTCTCACTCCCAGGCTTCCCCGCTGTGCTGAACCTTCCTGCAGACTCCCAAGCCAAGGCTGCGTTCACCCAGTGATGTTTCCCGCGGTAACACTGGAAGGCTGGGGCCGCGGTAACCGATTCCTGTGCCCAGTCTGCACACCCTGTGCCGAGCTCCCACCTGCGTGGTTCATCTCAGCCGTTGCGATGTATTCCGTGGTTCATCTCAGCCGTTGCGATGTATTCCTCAGTTAGGAGCAAGAAGGAACCTGAACGTTCCTGCCATCCTCGAGGAGGAGAAAAACTGGAATCCCAAAGTGCTTCGGGGAATGACAGCCGCCGCTTGGCGTGACTGTGGGAAGGCCGGAGCGCACGCAGCTGTCAGGAGGCGGAGGCCAGGAGTCCTGCCCACGTGGGGCCCGCCTGGGTGGGCGCAGCCCCAGCGTCCTGGCTTCCCGCGAGACCAGTGGTTCCGACACTGGATATGCCCGGAGTGGGCAGCTTGGTTATTCCCCAAAGCACCGCCGGCGCCTCCTCCCCAGGTCTCTCTTACTTGCTGGTGTCTTTTGCAGTCCTGGGAGTGAAGCCGGCCTCACACATGCGAGGCAGTCACCCTACCACTGAGCTACATCCTCGGTGCTTCTCAAAGTTGTTTGTTTTCCGTATCTCGTGTGTGTGTGTGTGTGTGTGTGTGTGTGTGTGTGTGTGCATGTTGATACTGGAGGATGGACCCAGGGGCAGTCTACCACTGAGCTCTACCCTGGCCCTTCTTAAATATTTTACTGCTCTCATGGAACTGCCTGGAAGGAAAGCACAATCCCTTTTAAAGACTTATTCAGCCACATGTGGTGGCAAATGCCTGTAATCCCAGTTCTTGGGAGACGGAGACAGGCAGATCAAAGGTTCCAGGACACTGGGCAGTAACTTTGTGAGACCCTGTTTCAAAATAAAAAATGAAAAAGGAATGGGCTGGGGCTGTGGCTCAGTATCTACATGAATGAATGCTCCTGGGTTTAATCTCTAGTACACACACACACACACACACACACACACACACACACACACACCTGTTCATGTCCCACTAGGCCCCACCTCTTAAAGACCCAGATCTTAAAGGTTCCATTATCTTTCAAGAGTACCACATGGAGACAAAGTTTCCAGCACTTGACCGTTTGAGGGATGAACCATGGCCCCATACAGCGGCAGTAGTTGCTTGAAGTTTTCACCTGACTTCTCTGCCCACTGAATTTAAGACCTTGAGGCTTCCTCTCCTCCTGTGTCCACGACGCCCAGCCCAGGGCAGAACCGGCAGCACATCACCTCTGCACGCTGCTGGGAGGACTGATGGGTAATAGACCTTGAACCATCTCCAGGAGCCCCCTCAGCCAGCCAGAGAAGGACTGCTTCTCGGAAGTCCAGGAAGCATCTGACTTTACTCGGTGACATTTTCCCAGAGTAGAGTCTTCTGTCTGCAACCTCTTGGGATTCATGGGGATGATGTTAATTATTTGTTTTACTTGCAAGTTACCCCACTGACAGGTTATATGGGTCATTTTTCCCAGTGGAAAGCATTCACTTGCAGTCACACCTGCCTGAGTAGATGGGCCCCTGCCATAGCTGCTGGGACCTTAACTCCACCACACTCGGGCGCTCAGAGAGCTCACACTCCATTTTTCAAATGAGAGAAAGTTAATTTGTGCCAAATATCTTTGCAGAACAAATAAAGCCTGCCGGGCTGAGGAAGGCAGATCTATCTTGCTTACCTGCACCAGAACCCACTAATGAAGGCCATGGAATGCGTTCCAGGACGTGCATGGGAGAGCCTGTCTTACCTCTTAATGTCTGCTGGGAATGGATTCGTCCCTGATAGAGAGGCAGGGACCAAGCGTTTGCAGAACCAGCCTCTCATTAAGGCTTCATTATGGTTATCGCTGGCTGCTGGCTGTGCCTCCCTCTCCCCTGGACTGGGCATCAGGAAGATTAATTGGATGTTGGATGCTCCAGAGAGAAAGGAGAGAGCTGGCACAGATCTCGCTGTGCCTCCTTCGCCTCCCAGGCTTCCCGCCCAGCAGCTGGGGAGGCAGGAGGGGCCTGGGTCCTGTGGCTTCAGCGCACAGCGGACCTGTAACCACCGACAGCTGGGTGAGCTCATGGGCGTCATTTTCCATCCTAGGGTCGCTATAAGGATTAAACAAAGTGTCGTTTGAGAATTGTGCTGCGATTTTCAAAGCAAGGTGTTGCTTTGCTTATTTTCAGGCCCTTGGTGAGGAAGTGCTGTACCGTGGCCGCAATTGTCCTCAGAGACGCAGGATGATGTGTCTCCTGGGCCGTAACGGGCCTCTGGAGACTTGCCCCAGAAACCCCGTGCACTTGACTCCTACTGTGCCCGGCTTGCTGGATTTTAAAGACTTTGGGCAGCACTTGAAAGTTCATTTTAACTTGGGGCACAGCCCTCTGTCCACAGGGCCACCGGGCAGGTATGGTCTAAGTCAGCACACTTTTTCCAGTGAGAGGAATGTCGCTAAGGCTGGGCAGTAGGCATCACCCAAGACATTTGTTATCTTGTGAACTTGTCACACAGCCAGTGCCATGGTCAGAGGCAAGAGGAGAGATGTTCGTGGTTCTGTTTGTAGTTAAAAAAAAAAAAAAATCAAAGCCGGGCCTGGTGGCACACGCTTGTAATCCCAGCACTCGGTAGGCTGAGACCAGAGGATCGCAAGTTCACAGACAGCATCAACTACTTAGTGAGACCCTCTGCAACTTAGTGAGACCCTGTTTCAAAATAAAGAATAAAAAAACAGGGCAGGGGGTGTAGCTCGGAGGTCAAATGCCCCTGGGTTTCTTCCCCAAACCCGAAAAAAAAAAAAAAAAATCAGGAGGTAAGCTTGGGGCAGGCGTCCAGGATTTTACTTTTGTGGCTGTCTGCTCTTTCTCTGGTGGTATTTGCTGCCCAGCAGGAGACTCTTGTAAAGAATCTGTAGGAACGGCAGGGTGAGGATCAGTTTCACAGAAGGTTTCCTGGGGCTGAGACAGCTTAGTGGACAGTCCTTGACAGTAACCACAGAGATTCTGGTCATCTTTTGGCCATCTTCTTTCACACACTTGTGACCACCACATGTACTAGGACATGCAAGCCATTGCATTGGTCGTCTGGCTGGCCTTGAACCTGCGATCTTCCTGTCTCAGCCTCCCAAGTACTGTAGTCATAGGTAATGCTACCACACCTGGCTCTACTGTCAAATTGTCAACAACTGGATTTTGGAGAGGAGCCGTTCCCACTAGAGCAGGTGGGTTCTCCAGGGCCTGGATACTCTTGGAAGCTTTTCTTTCTTTTTTCAGACTCAAGCAATCTGTCAATAACAATTTACATTTTCTTATCCAAGCAGTGGTTTCTGTGAGGGCTGCTGATCTGCTGCATTGTGATTCTCTGCATTTTTCTTTTTTCAGTTTTTTTCTGTCATTGATTTCTAGCTTCATTCCCTTGTTCTCTGGTATTTTATATGATCCACTTTTTAAGCGCGTGTTAAGCCTGGTTTTGTGGCCTACCTGTGCTCTGCTTGAGAGACTGTTTCTGGTTCCCTTTAGAGACTGTGCGCTCCCCTTCTGCTGGCCAGTGCTCTGAGAATGTCTGCCAGGCGCTCTGGTCTAGCACTGTTCCAGGCTCGCTTCCTCCGGCTCTGTCTGAGGCTCATCCCTTGCGGGGCACCGCGTCTCCTGTCCTGCACAGCTGCCCGGCCTGCCTCAGTCCCACTGGTGTTTACTTCGCACGTTCAAGTGTCTATAACTGCCATTGGGTCGTGATGAGCTCACTCTTTTATCTAGCCAGAAGGTCTCCTTTGTCTCCTCTCACTGTTTCTTGTTTGATGTTAATAGACCCAACACCTGCTGTATGTTGGTTAAAATCTGCCTGGTTCTTCCAGGATGAATTCTTCCACTTTATTTTCTTCCTTGAATGAACTTCATTTTCCTGTTTGTTTTTCCTGTTTCTGTAGTATGCAGCCACTTCTCCCAGCCTTTGCAGACTGGCTTCCTAATGGAAGAGACCTTCTCCAGGCAGCGGGGCTGGTCTGAGCTTGGGAGGAGGCTCGCAGAGCAGCCGCAGGTCTTCTCTAGGCTTTTCTGAGCGCGCATGTTGTCCAGGTCTTCCTGTGGCATTCACAATTTCCCAGTATGCACGGCTCCTTTTGCATGTCTTAGCTCCCAGAACCTCAGGCTGGCTTCTTCTCAGCGCCTTAGACCATCGTGTGTGCGTCCCCCTTGTAACCTGTTGCCCCAGACAGTTTCTACGGCCGAGGGAGAACAGGAGAAATGAAAGTAATCAGTAGAAAGGAGACCAACAGGGAAGAGGAGGTAGGCTGCAGTTAGAATCCGGAACCCCACGATGGTCCCATCGTCAGGCCCGAGTTGGCGCCCCAGGACTCTGAAGAGCGGTTTTCACTGGAGCCTGGAGGCCAATCTGTCCTGACCTCACTGAGCACTCAAGCTCAGGCTGTCGGCGGCTTTCTCAGTCCTGTGAAACCCCTTCATTGCTGGTCTCATGTCTTGTCTTTCCTGTGATTTTTATTAGAACCAGAGCCCAACAGAAAGCTCAAGGCCGGGGCAGATGGTGAGCTCTCATAGAGGACAGGAAGAGCGACCGAGGCCCAAAGAGCTTCTGAGCCAGCCAGCCTGGAGGACGAGCCTGCTGGTCAAGAGCAAGGCCAGGCGAGGCCCGGGAGCAGGAGGCATGGCCAGTGTCTTGGATGGGTGGTAGGACTTCCTGGTGGTGGATACATGGGTGTTTCTAGAGCTCCTCGTCTTCTGGGCCTACTCATCCTCGTCTCAGAGTCTTGGGCCACATCTGAGGCCCCGCTGTGATGCCTGTGGTCTCTTACTTGGTTTCTCCCACTTGGCTGTGTAGGTTTGTCTTACATGTGTATCACTGTGGCAGATAAACCAACTACACTTACCGGGCTGCACACAGACAGGACAGCAGGACACAGAGCCTCCCTTGAAGCCCATCTCAGCCCCGGGGCTCGTGTGTCTGGCTTCCAATTTTGCCACCGGCACTGCTATATATTGGCCTGGGACTCCATTTGTCTGCGCCACAGTTTCAATTCTAGACACATCAAAGGTGTAGGAGGACCGGCTTGTCTTTAAATAATCTGAGATCCAGAGCTGCTTGTCTAATTCCTAGCAGGGTATCTGCAACCAGCAAATGTGTGTAGCCTTTGGTTGCTCCCCATCAAAGCTATGGGTTTTTGAAATTAAAACCACTTATATTAGGCAGAGCTAAAAGGAAAGTACTAGGAGCAAATGTTGACTTTTCTCATGGTATTTAGCACAGCGTATTTGCAGTTTCACAGCCCACCATTAACTAATAGCTGGGGCCTCTGTGTGAGGACAGCAGCAATGAGACCTAATAGTCAGAAAAAAACAAAGATGGGGCCTGAATATCAACTACCCGCTTCTGTGGGACTGTCGTTCCCATCTGCCGAGGGACTTGCTAATACACCCGCCAGTGACAGCTGATCTCTGTCCATGTTTTTTAAGGAGGAGAGCTGCTGCAGAAAGAACCCTTCTTCAAAGCTCGTTTTCAGAGCATGCCAGACCCCTGGAGAAACCAGGCCCAGTACCCCGGGTCCCGGGCGGGGGTCACGTGGGGCACGCCAGCCGGGGCCCGGGTTGTGGGACTCTGGGTCCCAGGCCGGAACACGCGTAGCATGCCAGACCTCTGGAGAAGCCGGGCACAGTAAGACGCTGGGTCCTGGGTGGGGGTCGCATGGGGCACACAAGCCAGGGCCCGGGTCGCGGGACTCTGGGCCCCAGGCAGAGTAGTGCGGAGCACTCTGGACCCATGGAGAAACCGACTGGGTCACAGTGCTACTGAGTGCCTGATCCCACTACCTCCTCAAACCACATATACTGTCTTCTCTTATTAAAAAAAAAAAAAAGGAAAAGAAAAAGAAAAAGAAAAATATCGGAGAGGAGTTAAGAAAGCTGTTGCGGATGCCGGGACACTGGAGATGCAGACAAAACTTATCTAAATGCACTGGAACTTATGGAAAAATTCCCTGTGAAGGAGGACTGCTATTTATCTATATTGTTAAGAATCTTGGACATCACCTGTAAGGAGAGAGTTTAGCGGAGACCAAGGAGAAAGGCGGTGTTGAAAGCGGTCTCCGCAATGGTGGTGGAGACTTGTATTCAGGAGAAGTAGAAACCGGATCCTACCAACATTATTTTCTTGGAGAAATTATACCAAATGTCAAATGCTATAGTCACGCATGCTTAGGAACACTGGACAACATTCAGAGTGGAAAAAGAGCCTGGGAAGGATTTGAAATGGTTGAGGCAGTAGCAATGGCAGTGGCCAGTACTCAGGGTAGGCAGAGATCTGATACATTACACCTGGAATCTTTGAAATAATAACTCCAGAGACAGTGATCGGAGCCTGCTGAGGGGTTAGGCGGACGCCGGGGCCAGTGAGGCTGGGACCGGAGCCTGCCGTGAGGCAAGGCCGGTGCTTGGGCCTTGAAGGCCAGGATCGGAGCCTACTGAGGGGTTAGGCCGGTGCCAGGGCCAGCAAGGCCAGGATTGGAGCTCACCGTGAGGAAAGGCCGGTGCTGGGGCCTCCGAGGCCTGGATTGGAGCCTGCCAAGGGGTTAGGCCGGTGCCGGGGCCAATGGCCGGCATCAGAGCCTTCTGTGAGGCAAGGCCGCTACTGAGGCCTCCGAGACCGGGATTGGAGCCTGCCAAGGGGTTAGACCAATGCTGGGGCCCGCGAGGCCGGGACTGAAGCCTGCTGAAGGGTTAGGCCAGTGCTGGGGCCAGTGAGGCCAGCATTGGAGCCTGCCATGAGGCAAGGCCGGTACTGGGGCCTCCGAGGCCAGGATAAGAGCCTGCTGAGGGGTAAGGCTGGTGCCGGGGCCAGCGGCCGGTATCAGAGCCTTCTGTGAGGCAAGGCCACTACTGAGGCCTCCGAGGCCAGGATCAGAGCCTGCCAAGGGGTTAGGCTGGTGCTGGGGCCTCCGAGGCTGGAATAAGAGCCTGCTGAGGGGTTAGGCCAGTGCTGGGGCCAGCAAGGCCAGCATCAGAGCCTGCCGTGAGGCAAGGCCGGTGCTGGGGTCTCCGAGGCCGGGATCGGAGCCTGCCGAGGGGTTAGGCTGGTGCTGTGGCCAGCAAGGCCGGTATCGGAGCCTGCCGTGAGGCAAGGCCAGTACTGGGGCCTTCAAGGCCGGGATTGGAGCCTTCTAAGGGGTTAGGCCAGTGCTGGGGCCAGTGAGGCCGGCATCGGAGCCTGCCGAGGGGTTAGGCCGGTGCTGGGGCCTCCGAGGCCAGGATAAGAGCCAGTCGAGGGGTTAGGCCGGTGCCGGGGCCAATGGCTGGCATCGGAGCCTGTCGTTAGGCAAGTCCGCAACTGGGGCCTCCAAGGCTGGGATTGGAACCTGCCAAGGGGTTAGGCCGATGCCGGGGCCAGCGGCCATCATCGGAGCCTGCCGTGAGGCAAGGCCGGTGCTGGGGCCTCCGAGGCTGGGATCAGAGCCTGCCAAGGGGTTAGGCTGGTGCCAGGACCAGCAGCCGAATCGGAGCCTTCCATGAGGCAAGGCTGCTACTGAGGCCTTCGAGGCCAGATCGGAACCTGCTGAGGGGTTAGACCGGGGCTGGGGCCAAAGAGGTCGTCATTGGAGCCTGCCGTGAGGCAAGGCCGGTGCTGGGGCCTCCAAGGCTGGGATCGGAGCCTGCCGAGGGGTTAGGCCGGTGCCGGGGCCAATGGCCAGCATTGGAGCCTGCCGTGAGGCAAAGCCACTACTGCGGCCTCCGAGGCCGGGATCGAAGCCAGCTGAGGGGTTAGGCCAGTGTCGGGGCCAGCAAGACCAGAATCGGGGCCTCCCATGAGTCAAGGCCGCTGCTTGAGCCAGCAAGGTCTGGATCAGTCCACCGGGTAGCCAGGCCACTACTGGGGCCGTCAAGAGTGGGATCGGTACTTGCAACAAGGCATGCACAGAGAAATATCACAGAAAATATAAATCAGACACTTCCCTTAATCAGCAATAACTAGGAGGAAAGGGGCAACAGGAAGAGGTTGAGCTATAGAAAAGGCCCTGTAGTGAAGCAACTAATGTGACCAATCAGAGGGTATGTAATAGTGGAGGATGGAGCCTCTTTAAAATGCAAGACATACATAAACAATGTATCAAAGTTAATCATCAAACAAGCATGGGATAGAGGGAGAGGGAGGGAATGGGATGGGGGCTGGATGAGGGCTAATTGGATGATGTGTGCTTGTATATCCTCTCAAGTCTTATATTCCAATGTGATGTATGATTACAATGCACCAATAAAAATAAATAAAAAAAATAGCTGGGGCCTCTGTGTGAGGACAGCAGCAATGAGCCCTAGTAGTCAGAAAAAACAAAGACGGGGCCTGAATATCAACTACCCGCTTCTGTGGGACTGTCGTTCCTGTCTGCCAAGGGACTTGCTAATACACCCGCCGGTGACAGCTGATCTCTGCCTTCCAGGTCCTTGTTTTTGAAGGAGGAGAGCTGCTGCAGAAAGAACCCTTCTTCAAAGCTCATTTTCATCAGTCAGAGGAGAGCACTGGCGAGCTGGGGAGGCGCCGGGCGCAGCGGCTCACGGCTGTCATGCCGGTGTTTGGGAGGCTGAGACAGGAGCATCGTGGGTTTGAAGCTTTGAGGCCAACCTCAGAAACTCAGCAAGACTGTTTCAAAGTAAAACTTAAAAACGTCTGGGGTGTATCTTGGAGTTAGAAGCACCCTCGTGCCCTCCAAATGGGGAGGGGGACTGGAGTGACTTTGTCATAAGCGAGGCTCACTGAGCAGATCCGCTCGGATATGGGGATGCCTTTCTATGCCCTATAAGTCACACTGTCAAAGGGACCTTAGGTGCAAGCCGGGCAGCCCCTGGCCACACACTCCAGGGGTGTGCAGGCGTGCGAGCCACTCAGGCATGAGGCCCTGGCCTGAATCAACTCCGTGCTTATTCTTGAACTCCTGAGGGCCTGGTGTATCTGCAAGAAAGGGGTGGTGGGTTTAGGGGATGCTAAGAAACTCCGGAGACACATGAGGGTTCAGCCCCCAGGCAGCCACAGCTCAGGAGACAGGGGAGACGCCGGCCTTGCTGTCAGTGCCACATGGGAGGCCGCTCTCTGAGAGTATCACAGTTCTTTAGAGCAGCTGTCTCCATTCCAACTGCCACAGAGAGGTGTGGAGAGGACCCCCAAGGGAAGAACAAGGAGTTTGGTGCTCTGGGAGCATCTCCAAAAATCCCTTCTACTCTGGCTCCTCATCTGGCTGGAGATAAAACCAGGAAGCAGTGAGGCAGGATGGGAGAAGAAGGGTAATAGGTAGACAGGAGACGGGGAAGGACAGAGGGACTGTAGCTTTTAACTTGAAACTCCACGGTGGTCCTCATCTTTATCCTGAATCTCTGATCAATAAATCTTAGAGCCTGCCCTGTATGTTCAGTAAATTCTGCCTACATATTCTGTTTTTAGACTAACCAAAGAAGCCTAGAAAAAGATGTTGTTCAAGGCCCAATGGTATGGGGACAGTCCCAGTGCTGTCCATCAAATAGGTAACACCAGCTTGAAGGTCCCAAGAGGAAACAGACCACTGCCACCTGCTCTGTTAGGCTGGCCCCAAGTCCAGCTTCCCACTTACAAAGCTTCCTTTACAAGATGAGCCCTGCCCTCCCAATACACGCCTGTCCCACTCGGGAGGTGGCGAAGTTCTCTCTTCAACCAGTATTTCTTACTTTTCTAAATAAACCTCTGTCTATGTCTCTGACTGGTACACACTGAAATTATATTCCATCACATAAGCCAAGGACCACCCTGCCAAACCTGCACTGAAGAATTGACCCTTCCCCCATGACAGGCGGCACCAAGGAGACCCAGAGTCTAGGAAGGAGAGCGACATTCTCAGCACCTCCCGGGTCCAGGACGTTCATTCTTGGTTGGGTGGGCTGGGATTCCTGGGTGCACTGGGATGTCCAGACGGGTGGACCGGAGCCGTGCCTGGCCTGCGCTGAGGCAGCCGGCTATGGGGAGTGGTGTTTGTGGAGAGACATGGCACTGGGCTTCAGGGGTGCATTGGCAGGTGGTTCTGGTGTAGAGGTGTGTTTGTGGCGGCCAGCTGGGCCCTCTGGTCAGCCTGAGGCCTTGGCCCTGGGCCGCCCAAGGCTGGGCACTCGAGGGAGTTTTCATGTCCCAGAAGCTGGAGTCCTGGGCTTCCTCTTAGGAGAAACATATGCCTCCCAGTAAACCTGATCCCCAGCTGGCAGTCCTCTTGAGCAGTTAGCTTCTGTTGGCGTCTTCCCCTGGGAAGGAGACCTGCAGAATGGCCGCCTCAGAGCGCATCGGGTCTCGGAGCCACCGCTGCTATTGCCCACGGGCTACCTCGTCACAAGGCTGGGACCCAGCTAGGGGCCGCAAATAGGACAAGAAGCCCTCCAAAGTTCCCGATGTCTAGAGTGCAACCTTACCCTCGCTGCCGCAGGGAAGCAGACAGTAAATAAATAAATAAATAAAATTTCACGACAATAAAATGTGGGAGGGAAAAGTTTAGCTGAGATGTCATTCATCAAGGTGAGACGTCAGATTCACCAGAATTTCAAAATGGGTTGAGCTGTCTTGGTGTCTCTTCAAATCAGTGGGAAACAGAAGAAAAGCTGTCAAGAGCCAGTGTGTTGTGTGGTTTTAGCACCCCGAACCTCACTAGGACGTGTAGTTGCAATGCACGAACAAAATAACTTTTTAAAATATCGGTCTTTTTTTTTTTTTTTTTTTTTTTTGCAGTCTGGGGACATTCTACCTCTGAGCTACACACCCAGCCCTATTTTTTTCTTTATTTTGAAACAGGGTCTCAATAAGTTGCAGAGGGCCTCACTAAGTAGCTGAGGCTCCTGAGAATCAAGGTCCTCCTATCTCAGCCTTCCAAATGCCAAATGCTGGAATTAAAAGTGTGGGCCACCACCCATGCCCAGCTTATTCTTTATTTTTGAAACAGTATCTAACTAAGTTGTAGAAGGCCTCACTAAATAGTTGAGGCTGGCTGCCAACCTGGATCCTCCTGTCTCAGCCTCCTAAGTGCTGGGATTACAAGCGTGCGCCACCACACTGGCTTATGTCCTGTACTTTCTTTCTTTTCTTTCTTTTCTTTTTTTTTTTTTGGTGGTACTGGGGTTCCTGGAAACCCTTCTACCTCTGGGCTACACTCACAGACCTACTTTTTATATTTTTATGTGGAAACAGGGTCTCTTAAGCCAGGGAGGCTGGCTTCGAACCTGCGTGATCCTCCTGTCTCCGCCTCCCAAGCGCGGGCATTACAAGCATGTGCCACCACGCCCAGCTTCCTTTTCTTTTTTTAATCTCTGAAAAACATTCATGAATCCCAGACACAAACTTCCATTTGATACAAACTCCTGACCAAACTGATCCCCAGTATCATGAAAAAAAAATAAAAAGAACCAAAACAAAACAAAACAAAAATACCCCAAAAAACTAGCCTTTGAGCTGGACCCTGCTCGGTGCCATTCCTACTTCATTCATTATCCAGAAAGGAGTCACCGTTCTTCCCTGCGCAGACCAGGCAGCCGTTTATTAACTGCCATACGAGTAAAGTCACATTTGAGGTCCATGGGTGGGAAGGGAAAGGTGGGTCTTTACGGGAGCCCAGAAGAAACATTTTCAACCTGTCTCAAGTGGAGACCAGCCTCTGCTTTGAGCTTGCCACATAGAGAGAGCCTCCACTCTCCACTTTCCCCGTACGGTATTAAAGCTGCACGTAGGAAGACTGCATTTCCCAGCCTCCCTTGCTGATGGGTGCGGCCACTGGGAGGTACAGCCTGCCCGTGGCCCAAACCTCGGGTCCTGGAGTTAGGGGACTGTGTCCAGGCCCCAGGGTGGCGGGTGATGTAATGGGAGGACGGAGACCCTCTGGGAGAGAGGACTTCATCTCAGAGCTACTTCCTCCACCTCACACCTTGCAGCAAGGTGCCATAAGATGCCAACTTCCTTATTCCTAAAAGATGGCAGGCCGCTGCTCAGGGTGTGGCCTCCAGAGCCAGACATACCGTCCAGCTTGCGGACCAGCACATCAGGCCCTCCGTGGCTTGGGGTGTGCCTGGGGAACAGACCCTGCCATCTTCAGCGGGACGCAGGCGGTCCATGTCATAGCCCCCATCCCCCAGCCTCTGCCAGGCTCCCAGGGATGGTGATGGATGTGCTGGGCTTATCTCAGCCTGACAGGCGGGCGGCTGAGGGAAAGCCTGGGGCTTATCACTGACAGCAAGATCCACGCAGACTGCAGATTGCGACATCAGTGTGGACAGAAGACAGGCACAGGGAAAGCGCTGTTTGCCCAGGTGTTTGCCACCAACGTCCACCTTCATAGCGGGCTTGAGTGATGGGGGTGTCACCTCCGTTACGGGAGAATAGCAGGAGCTTAGCTATTCTAGAATAGATGTGAATTTTGTAGTTCAAACTTGGGGTGCCTTGGCTTGGCGTGGGAAAGAGGGTGTGATGGGAAATGAGAGAAGAAGACGGAACATGAATGGGCAGTAACTGAATGTAAAACCTCCACGGCCATACTACCCTGCCACAGCGCCTCCTGCCTAGCACCGGGGCTGGGATCCTGGGCCTGGCAGCGCTTGCCCCTGCTGGGCAGGAGCAGCGAGACCCACGGCCTCCGCCCCTCCAGGAGTGAGTTAGGAAACTTCCACCGGCTTTGCAGGACTTTTTGCTCAGTTAGAGAAGCCCGGCCCTTCACACCATGGGTGTTTGTAGTCAGAGGTGCTGCAACCCATAGATCCGCGATCAAAAGGAACCAGGCTCACCCCTAGGCTATCAGTCCACGCCATCTGCTCCCCCATTTCAAACGTTCTTATGGAAAGCCCACGTCCCTGCAGGGTGGCCAGCTTCTCTGTCAACCTCTGAAAATCTTTCTCTCTCTCTCTCTCTCTCTCTCTCTCTCTCTCTCTCTTATTTCTTCTCTTTATTTCTCTTTTTCTCCTCCCTTTCCCTCTCCCTCTCCCTCTCCCTCTCTCTCTCTCTCTCTTATTTCTTCTCTTTATTTCTCTTTTTCTCCTCTCTCTCTCTCTCTGTCTCTCTCTCTGTCTCTCTCTCTCTCTCTCTCTCTCTCTCACTAACCCATATTCTCTGAACATCCCCCCCCCCCACACACACACACAAATAAACCTGTCTGCAGCTCAACTCTGGCCTTGGAAGTCGTCCGGCACCCATGGCAGGACAAAACTCACTGTTTTACGGAAAAGCCCGGAAGAAGGTTGGTTTTCATGTGACTAACGTGTGGTTGGCAGAGTATGTGAGAACTGGCCGTGTGGCCATTCACAGGGACCAGTCCAAGAACAGGAGGAAACGCTATCTGCAGACCTGCTGCCGACGAGAGCCCACACCTCGCCGGCCGTCCACTACGGCTTCTCTTCCCCTCACTGGCCACACGGTGTGCGAGAGCATCGAGGCGTCAGGCTGCTTCGCCGCACACTGAGTTTCCTCATGAAGAAATCCGTTTTGTTGATGAGGTCATTCAGCTTGCTCTGCCTGGTGATGGACCAGAGATTCTGCCCTGACCTCTGGGCAGTGACGTGAGCAGACTGCGTGGGGAATGGCGAGGGGAGGCTGGCCACTCTGCCCCGCGGGAGGCGGCTCGCTCGGGAGGCCTTGAAGTCCCAGGAATGGGAAGTCTGGCAGCCAATGCATCATTTTTTCCCGGCCAAAAATGAATCGATTCTGTCACAAGCAAACTAAACATAATCAGGATCTCGACTGGAATCATAAATTTTATTTAAATTACAGTTAGCAGGGCACAGAAGCTAGACATCCACGTAAAGGCGGTTAGTGGCCACCTGCTCTCTGAGGGTTCTACAACGCTCTGATGGAGACAGGCCTGTCTGTTAAAACTGCGCATGCCTGGGAGAGGGAAAAGACGACGCGCCCCGTGTGATCGCGGCTAGTTAAACCAGAACCTATCACGGACCTCCAAAGGCACAAGACTGAACGTTCTCCCATTTCTAGCTGGAGGGGAGTACTCAGTTTCTTAGTGGAGGAGGTTTCAACAATGGTCAGTTATTAAACCACAACACAATAGAAGCCGCTCCCTTACTGGCTGTGAGCACTAATCGGTCCCTCTCCTGGGAGAGTCCAGCGCCACTCTGACGACTTCCTTGAAAGTCTTTTGCTAATGAGGCGTTTCAAATGAGCCAGCCCTCAGAAACGCACAACCCAAAAAGGAGTTCTTGTCTTGATCATTTCAGAGAAGGGAGACCTGGATTTGGGTGAATCTACCTTCTGCCATGTTTAGGAATACTTCAGGTAAAATCTGAAGAGAAATAGATTAGAAATGGATGTTGCTAGCAGGAAGGCAGAGGCGGTGCAGGAGTGCCAACCTTTCTAGGTGCGGCTGTGTTACCTGTTTTATGGCAGGGACTTTTGGAGACTGAGCAGGAGGATCACAGGTTCAAAGCCAGGCTCGGCAACTTCATGAAGCCAAATTTCAAAATAAAAATAAAAAATAAAAAGAGCTGGGGATGTATCTCAGAAATAGAACGCTCCTGGGTGCAATCCCCAGTAACACACACACACACACACACACACACACACACACACACTGGCAGAGTAAATAAAAACCAATATCCAACTATACACTGTCTATAGGCAATGTACTACTTTGAATCCTGGCCGAGGGAAAGGCGCCTCATACTTACTTGACGCCGATTCAGAGCTCACTTCTCGTATGCTTACAGTAACCTAGAGAACTCTGCAGCAGCCTTGCAACACGTTACCGTCCATCTAGGAGCTGTGCCAGGGTGGTGGGGCACAGGGTGAGGCCAGTGAGTTCCAGCCAGGTTGGGCATTTGGCACTGGGCAAACCCACAGATGGCAGGCAGTCCAGGCAGAAGCTCGGTGTGCCTGGAGAGCTCTGTACACCCAGAGTGAGAGTCTTTCCAGGAAGAACAAAAAGTCACTCCTCCCACGGTGGCAGGGGTAGGTTCCTCTTGGCTTTTCCCATCATGAAAGCTCTCACATTGCAGGTCAGGGAATTGAATGTGGGGAATCTACCAATTGCGGAGTGTGTCTGTTACACTCGTGCATTACGGAACTGGGGAAATCGCCCCAGGATGGCCACGGACTTTGGGACTCACATTCCCAGCTCAAGTGTTGCATGAATTCCCTGGAAGCTATCATGTCTGCCAACAACTTAGCCACAGGGCTGTGACGTTCCAAAATCTCATCCTGTGAGTAGCTGACCTACGCCTTGAGGGATGTCTCCTGTTAGAGTGAACGCACCCTTTTCTCTCCTTGCTAGTACAGCTACTCGAGGAACAACCAGTTAATCTTATCACACTCGCTAGTTTGCCAAAAAAAAAAAAAACAAAAGAAAACAAAACTTTTGAAAGTATTGTGCACACAGTAATTTGAATTACTGCTTCTTTTTTGTTTTTTGGTTCTAGGGATTGAAACCAGGAAATGCTACCTCTGAGCTACGTCTTTACCTCTTTTTAATTTTTTTTTCCACAAATTTGAAACAGGAAAGTGCTCTACCACTGAGCTACACCCCCAGCACACAGTATAGTACAGTGTGTGTGTGTGTGTGTGTGTGTGTGTGTGTGTGTGTGTGTGTTGCAGGGGATCAAACCCAGGGCCTATGCACTGCAAATCAATACATGTAATTCACCATGAAAATAGAACCAAGGACAAAAATCACACAATAGGCTCAACAGATGACGAGAGGAAAGGGCATCTGAGAAACTTCCACGCCCTTTCATGTTCAGAGCACTGCAGGAAATTGGAATAAAAGGGACTTATCTCAACATGACAAAGGCAGTATAGAATAAACACAAGGTCAGCAACATATTGAATAGGGGAAAATCTACAAGAATCGTCTTGAAAATAAAGAGCAAGATAAAGATGCCCATTATCACTAATACTTTTCAGTACAGAACTGGAACCTCTAGCCAGAGTGATAAGGCAAAAGAAGGACATAAAGGGAATAAAAACAGGTAAAGAAGAACTGAGATTATCTCTATTTCAGATAACATGATCCTATGCTAAGAACACCCAGAAACCTCAACCAAAATGCTTCTAGAACTTACTAACAAATTCAGCAAAGTAGCAGGATACAAAATCAATCTACACGGCCAACCGTGAATTCACTGGAAAAGAAATCCAGAAAATAATTCCATTCACAATAACCTAAAAAAAGTACTTATGAATAAATCTAACCAAGAAGGTAAAAGACCTCTACAATGAAAATCATAAAACACTAGAGAAAGAAACTGAAGATCTTAGAAAATGAAAAATCTTCCATGTGCTTAGATAGGCAGAATAAATATCAAAATGACCATTCTACAAAAGATGATCCACAGATTCAATGCAGTCCCTATCAAAATACCAGTGTCATTTTCACAGAGCTGGAAAAGTCACTCCTAAATATTATATAAGAAACAAAATCCATAATAACCAAAGCAATTATCAGCAATAATAACCGTGCAGGAGAAGCCACCTTTCCTTACTTCAAATTATACAAAGAGCTATAGTAATAAAAACAGCACGATATTGGCACAAAAACAGACATATAGACTAATGGAACAGAAGATACAGAAACAAGTCCACACACTCATAACCAACTGGTTTTCAATAAAGGTGCTAAAACCATAGATCAGAGAGAAGACAGCCTTTTCAACACATGGTGTTGGGAAAACTGGTTATCCATTTGTAGAAAAATGGAATTAAACCCCAACCTCTCATCCTGAAATGGGGGTTTTTTGAGAGGAAACCCAGTGTTTCCTCGAGATGAAACGGAGTCTCCTAAGAAGAAACTCCATGTTTCCTTACCGGGTTCTTGTCTACGGTGAGCAAAGAATGACACCCGCAGACCTCAGGAAGGGGAGTAAAAGGTTTATTGGAAGCAGCAGGGAATGGGGGAAGGGTGGCTGAACACCCCAAAGGGGCTGGAACTTTGGGTCCAGCAGCTGCCTTCAGGACAATACTTGAGAGTAGCCCAAGCCGAATTGCCTTCAGGTGCAGGCTGCTTTCTTCCAGAGTCCATGCGATCTGCCAGAAGAGAATAGGGAAAGAGGCAGAACACCACTCAGGCTGTCGGGTCTCCTGGTGTCCAGTAGTTGTCTTCAGGTCACTACCTGAGAGTCGCCCAAGTCAAGTGCCGTCAATTACAAACTACTTTCTCCCAGAGTCCACGTGATCTGCCAGAAAAGAGGTGCAGGTCACCCCTAGGGGCCCTGGTCAGCCTTGATGTCCAGGAGAGGCCTTCAGGTCACTACTCGAGATTCGCCCGAGCCACGTGCCCTCAGATGCACTCTGCCTTCTCTCAGGGCCAACATGACCTGCGAGAGAGAGAACAGCTCCCCAAAAGGGGAGGGGGACCCGAGAAGGAAAAGCCCCCATTGCTGATCCCCAAGGGCCATTGCCCACCGCTTGCAAGTCCGCTTTTGGTTAGGGTGACTGGGAATTCTGGGAAGCAGCTCTCAGGATTTGCATAGGGTATTTGCAAGGCCTTTGAAGAGTCTCCTTTCAGGACTGCCAGACTTGCTCAGTGGATTTGTTGATTAGTAAACAGATGGCTTTGTGAAGCTCTGGCCTTCTTATCTCTGAGCCTTTGGAATTTCAGGTATTTGTCTCCCCTCAGGAAACTCAGGAAATTAACTTTTTCTACTGAGGCCTTTTCCCTATCTGCCTATTTCCTTTCTACCTCCTCAATCCCACATAAGAGTCACCTCAAGAAGGACTGAAGACCTGGAAATTAGACCACTGACTTTGAAATTACTAGCACTCCAACATATAGGAACTGGTAAAAAAACAAAACAAAACAAAACAAAAAACCACTCAATAAGACCCCCAGAGCTCAGGAAATTAAAACAAGAATTAATAAATAGGATGATGTTAAACTAAAAAAGTTTCTGTTCATCAAAGGAAACCATCAAGGGTATAAAGAGAGTCTACAGAACGGGAGAAGATCTTTGTCAGCTGTTCCTCTGATAGAGGACTAGTATCTAGAATACACAAAGTACTTAAAAGGCTTTGTGCTTAAAAAACAAAAGAAGTGTGCAATTGAACTAAATAGACACTTCACAAAAGAAGAAATGCAAATGCCCAACAAATATATGAAAACATGTTCAACATCATTAGCAATCAGGGAAATGCAAATCAAAACTACACTGAGATTCCATCTAACCTCAATTAAAATAGTAACCATCAAGAAGTCAAACAACAAATGTTGGCAAGGATGTGGGGAAGTAGGAACTCTTACACACTGCTGGAGGGAGTGCAAACTAGTTCAGCCGCTATGGAGATCGGCATGGAGATTCCTCAGAAAACTGGGAATGGGCCCAGCACATGATCCAGCTCTACCACCCCTGGGAATCCTTCCAGAAGGACGGGAATCAGAATACTTGCGTGACACATGCAGACCCACGTTTTCAGCAGCACAACTCACAATAGCCAAATTATGGAATCAACCCGGGTGTCCATCAACAGATGGATGGATTACAAAATTACAGGCTACACACACAATGGAATTCTATTTAGCAAAAAAGAACAAAATTATGGTATTTGTAGGAAAATGGATGCTAATGAGATTAGCCAGTCACAGAAGGTGGAAGGTCACGTTTTGCTCCCATGTGGAAGCCAGGGAGTGATCAAGAGCCTTCAGAGGATGGAGGAGAAACCCTGTGGGTGACAGGGGAGGCGGGCAGGGGAGGGGAGGGGATTGATGAGGGGACCTTCCACTAAGGAAACGCACATATGTGAATCTCCAGCGGCAATCCCAGTATCCTGTATGGGCTGGGGAGTGCCAGGAAGGGAGTGCAGGGCGGGGTAGGCTGGGAGGGCGGAGCTCGCTACGTGTTCTGTGTCCCCGTTGCTCTGAACTGAGTTATGATGGAGGACTACAGTGTACTCGTACAAGTATGATAAATAAGTAAATACATACATGAGTAATTTTTTAAACAGGGCCATGAAGTTGCTGAGACTGGCCTCTAACCCGCTATCTCATTTTATTTCGAAATAAGGCTTCATAAAGTTCCCGAGGGTCTTGCTCAGTTGCTGAGGCTGGCTTGGAACCTGTGACCCTCCTGCCTCAGCTTCCCAAGTACTGGGATTAGAGGTGCATACCACCGTGCGTACACTGGATTCTTTCATTTGAAGAATTGATGGCTAAGTTCCATTTGCAGATGTTTCAAATGAGGGTCAGGTGCTTTAAGTACTGGTATTTAGACTTGGGTTTTCTGAATGGGCTCATGGTGTCTCTAGCCTCAGCCGCCACCCGAGGCCCAGGCTTTGCTGTGGGTCTGCAGATCCTGTCCTCTAAAGGCAAAGCCGAGGCCCATTCAGAACACCCGAGCTGAACGGCCAGCGTGGAGAACACCTGCGCTTCATTTTCCAAGCAGCCGCGTGGACTTCGGCAAGGGCTTCCTGCCACGCCGACTCTGCGCTCAGCTGACATCCACTGTTCTCTGGCTGTTCTCTCGCTGCACCTGGTGAGGTTTAAAAACCTGCTGCTGCCTGGGCTCCTGCTGGAGATTCTGACTTTATGCTCTAGAGCATGGTCCGGGCACCTTGATTTCTTTTTTTTTTTTTTTTTTTTTTTTTTTTATTAATTTATTTTTTAAATTGGTGCATTGTAGTCATATATCAATCACATTGGAGTACAAGACTTGAGAGGATATACAAGCACACATCATCCAATTAGCCCTCCTCCAGCCCCCGTCCCATTCCCTCCCCCCCCCTCCGTCCCACACTTCTTTGGTGATTTACTTTGATACATTTGTTTATGTACCTCCTGCGTTTTAAAGAGGCTCCGTCCTCCAGTATTACATACCCTCTGATTGGTCACATTAGTTGCTTCACTATAGGGCCCTTTCTATAGCTCAACCTCTTCCTGTTGCCCTTTTCCTCCTAGTTATTGCTGATTAAGAGAAGCGTCTGATTTATATTTTCTGCGATATTTCTCTGTGCATGCTGCGTTGCAAGTACCAATCCCACTCTTGATGGTCCCAGTAGTGGCCTGGCTACTCAGTGGACTGATCCAGACATCGCTGGCTCAAGCAGCGGCCTTGCCTCATGGGAGGACCCAGTTCTGGTCTCGCTGGCCCCTGAACCGGTCAAACCCCTAAGCTGGCTTTGGTCCCGACCTTGGAGGCCCCAACACTGGTAATGTCTCACAGCAGGCTCCGATGACGGCCTCACTGGCCCCAGCACCGGCTTAACCCCTTGGCAGGCTCTTATCCTGGCCTCAGAGGCCCCAGTACCGGCCTTGCCTCAAGGCAGGCTCCGATGCCGGCCTAGCTGGCCCCAGCACCGGCCTAATCCCAAGGAAGGCTCCGATCCCGGCCTCGGAGGCCCCAGCACTGGTCATGCCTCAAGGCAGGCTCCGATGCCGGCCTCGCTGGCCCCAGCACCGGCCTAACCCCTAGGCAGGCTCATATCCTGGCCTCGGAGGCCCCAGTACCGGCCTTGCCTCACGGCAGGCTCCGATGCCGGCCTCGCTGGCCCCAGCACCGGCCTAACCCCTCGGCATGCTCTGATCCCGGCCTCGGAGGCCCCAGCACTGGTCATGCCTCACGGCAGGCTCCGCTGCCAGCCTCGCTGGCCCCAGCACCGGCCTAACCCCTCGGCAGGCTCTTATCCTGGCCTAGAGGCAAGAGTACCGGCCTTGCCTCAAGGCAGGCTCCGATGCCGGCCTCACTGGCCCCAGCACTGGCCTAACCCCTCGGCAGGCTCTTATCCTGGCCTCGGAGGCCCCAGTACCGGCCTTGCCTCACGGCAGGCTCCGATGCCGGCCTCGCTGGCCCCAGCACCGGCCTAACCCCTTGGCAGGCTCCGATCCCGGCCTCGGAGGCCCCAGCACTGGTCATGCCTCAAGGCAGGCTCCGATGCCGGCCTCGCTGGCCCCAGCACCGGCCTAACCCCTCAGCAGGCTCTTATCCTGGCCTCGGAGGCCCCAGTACCGGCCTTGCCTCACGGCAGGCTCCAACGCCGGCCTCGCTGGCCCCAGCAGCGGCCTAACCCCTCGGCAGGCTCTTATCCTGGCCTCGAGGCCCCAGTACCGGCCTTGCCTCAAGGCAGGCTCCGATGCCGGCCTCGCTGGCTCCAGCACCGGCCTAACCCCTCGGCAGGCTCTTATCCTGGCCTCGGAGGCCCCAGTACCGGCCTTGCCTCACGGCAGGCTCCGATGCCGGCCTCACTGGCCCCAGCAGCGGCCTAACCCCTCGGCAGGCTCCGATCCCGGCCTCTGAGGCCCCAGTACCGGCCTTGCCTCAAGGCAGGCTCCGATGCCGGCCTTGCTGGCCCCAGCACCGGCCTAACCCTCGGCAGGCTCCGATCCCGGCCTCAGAGGCCCCAGCACTGGTCATGCCTCAAGGCAGGCTCCGATGCCGGCCTCGCTGGCCCCAGCACCGGCCTAACCCCTCAGCAGGCTCTTATCCTGGCCTCGGAGGCCCCAGTACCGGCCTTGCCTCACGGCAGGCTCCGATGCCGGCCTCGCTGGCCCCAGCACCGGCCTAACCCCTCGGCATGCTCTGATCCCGGCCTCGGAGGTCCCAGCACTGGTCATGCCTCACGGCAGGCTCCGCTGCCGGCCTCGTTGGCCCCAGCACCGGCCTAACCCCTCGGCAAGCTCTTATCCTGGCCTTGGAGGCCCCAGTACCGGCCTTGCCTCACGGCAGGCTCCGATGCCGGCCTCGCTGGCCCCAGCACCGGCCTAACCCCTCGGCATGCTCTGATCCCGGCCTCGGAGGCCCTAGCACTGGTCATGCCTCACGGCAGGCTCCGCTGCCAGCCTCGCTGGCCCCAGCACCGGCCTAACCCCTCGGCAGGCTCTTATCCTGGCCTCGAGGCGCCAGTACCGGCCTTGCCTCAAGGCAGGCTCCGATGCCGGCCTCGCTGGCCCCAGCACCGGCCTAACCCCTCGGCAGGCTCCGATCCCGGCCTCGGAGGCCCCAGCACTGGTCATGCCTCAAGGCAGGCTCCGATGCCAGCCTCTCTGGCCCCAGCACCGGCCTAACCCCTCGGCAGGCTCTTATCCTGGCCTCGGAGGCCCCAGTACCGGCCTTGCCTCACGGCAGGCTCCGATGCCGGTCTCACTGGCCCCAGCAGCGGCCTAACCCCTCAGCAGGCTCTTATCCTGGCCTCGGAGGCTCCAGTACCGGCTTTGCCTCACGGCAGGCTCCGATGCCGGCCTCGCTGGCCCCAGCACCGGCCTAACCCCTCGGCATGCTCCGATCCCGGCCTCGGAGGCCCCAGCACTGGTCATGCCTCACGGCAGGCTCCGCTGCCGGCCTCGTTGGCCCCAGCACCGGCCTAACCCCTCGGCAAGCTCTTATCCTGGCCTGGAGGCCCCAGTACCGGCCTTGCCTCACGGCAGGCTCCGATGCCAGCCTCTCTGGCCCCAGCAGCGGCCTAACCCCTCGGCAGGCTCCAATCCCGGCCTCTGAGGCCCCAGTACCGGCCTTGCCTCAAGGCAGGCTCCGATGCCGGCCTCACTGGCCCCAGCACCGGCCTAACCCCTCGGCAGGCTCCGATCCCGGCCTCGGAGGCCCCAGCACTGGTCATGCCTCAAGGCAGGCTCCGATGCCAGCCTCTCTGGCCCCAGCACCGGCCTAACCCCTCGGCAGGCTCTTATCCTGGCCTCGGAGGCCCCAGTACCGGCCTTGCCTCACGGCAGGCTCCGATGCTGGCCTCGCTGGCCCCAGCACCAGCCTAACCCCTCAGCAGGCTCTTATCCTGGCCTCGGAGGCCCCAGTACCGGCCTTGCCTCACGGCAGGCTCCGATCCTGGCCTCGGAGGCCCCAGCACTGGTCATGCCTCACGGCAGGCTCCGCTGCCGGCCTCGTTGGGCCCAGCACCGGCCTAACCCCTCGGCAGGCTCCGATCCCGGCCTCGGAGGCCCCAGCACTGGTCATGCCTCAAGGCAGGCTCCGATGCCAGCCTCTCTGGCCCCAGCACCGGCCTAACCCCTCGGCAGGCTCTTATCCTGGCCTCGGAGGCCCCAGTACCGGCCTTGCCTCACGGCAGGCTCCGATGCTGGCCTCGCTGGCCCCAGCACCAGCCTAACCCCTCAGCAGGCTCTTATCCTGGCCTCGGAGGCCCCAGTACCGGCCTTGCCTCACGGCAGGCTCCGATCCTGGCCTCGGAGGCCCCAGCACTGGTCATGCCTCACGGCAGGCTCCGCTGCCGGCCTCGTTGGGCCCAGCACCGGCCTAACCCCTCGGCAAGCTCTTATC
The DNA here is from genome assembly GCF_963383645.1 of Muscardinus avellanarius. Taxonomy (NCBI): domain Eukaryota; kingdom Metazoa; phylum Chordata; class Mammalia; order Rodentia; family Gliridae; genus Muscardinus; species Muscardinus avellanarius. The sequence goes on along the minus strand of NC_137805.1, from coordinate 19,855,300 downwards.
CTGGCCTCGAGGCCCCAGTACCGGCCTTGCCTCAAGGCAGGCTCCGATGCCGGCCTCGCTGGCCCCAGCACCGGCCTAACCCCTCAGCAGGCTCTTATCCTGGCCTCGGAGGCCCCAGTACCGGCCTTGCCTCACGGCAGGCTCCGATGCCGGCCTCACTGGCCCCAGCAGCGGCCTAACCCCTCGGCAGGCTCCGATCCCGGCCTCAGAGGCCCCAGTATGGCCTTGCCTCAAGGCAGGCTCCGATGCCGGCCTCGCTGGCCCCAGCACCGGCCTAACCCCTTGGCAGGCTCCGATCCCGGATTTGGAGGCCCCAGCACTGGCTTTGCATCAAGGCAGGCTCCGATGCCGGCCTCGCTGGCCCCAGCACCGGCCTAACCCCTCAGCAGGCTCTTATCCTGGCCTCGGAGGCCCCAGTACCGGCCTTGCCTCACGGCAGACTCCGATGCCGGCCTCGCTGGCCCCAGCACCGGCCTAACCCCTCGGCAGGCTCCGATGCCGGCCTCGCTGGCCCCAGCACCGGCCTAACCCCTTGGCAGGCTCTTATCCCGGCCTCGGAGGTCCCAGTACCGGCCTTGCCTCATGGCAGGCTCCGATGCCGGCCTCGCTAGCCCCAGCACCAGCCTAACCCCTCGGCAGGCTCTTATCCTGGCCTCAGAGGCCCCAGTACCGACCTTGCCTCAAGGCAGGCTCCGATGCCGGCCTTGGTGGCCCCAGCACCGGCCTAACCCCTCGGCAGGCTCTTATCCTGGCCTCGGAGGCCCAAGTACCGGCCTTGCCTCATGGCAGGCTCTGATGCCAGCCTCGCTGGCCCCAGCACCGGCCTAACCCCTCAGCATGCTCCGGTCCCGTCCTCGGGGGCCCCAACACTGGCCTTGCCTCACGGCAGGCTCCGATGCCGGCCTCGCTGACCCTAGCACCGGCCTAACCCCTCAGCAAGTTCCGGACCCGACCTCGGAGGCCCTAGCACAAGCCTTGCATCATGGCAGGCTCCAATGCCGGCCTCGCTGGCCCCAGCATCGGTCTAACCCCTCTGCAGGTTCCAATCCCGGCCACGGAGGCCTCAGTAGTGGCCTTGCCTCACAGCAAGCTCCGATGTCGGCCACTGGCCCCGGCGCGGGCACCTTGATTTCTAAACGTATTCTCGGGCTGTAGATGGAGCTTGTGGCTCAGCACTTTCCAGGCATGTATGAGGCCCTGGGTTCATTCTCCAGCACCATGAAAAGAAAAAAAATCAGAAAAGCGCCCTGGGTGCGGCCAGCATGGTCAACAGCTACCCTTTAGAGTGAGCCCCTCAAATCATAAAAGCACGTTTGAAATATTTCCAGTCTCACTCTCTCTGCAAAGTTTGGCAGACTAGTAATGTACAAATGTCTAATTAGATAGAAGGCTTTTAAATGCCTTTCACGCACGGGTTTGATTTCTCTCTGTACCGATCATAAGAATCCTGAGCATAAAAGAAGAAGGCATGCCCCCTCGCTCGAGAGAAGGAAATGGAACGTTCTTCGGGTGGAAGGATAGAAAAGAGAACGTCATCTGGATCGGCTCCGCATGGTTCAGTTACTTCTCAATATAGCATGGATTCATTTTAATTTAATGGATTTGTTACACATTTCCTGAAAAGCTCTTTCAGAAGGAGGTTATGAATTAGCAGCTTGGCATCCTACTGAGGAAGTCATTATGTACCGAGCACCAAGCTGAGATAATCAAATAATAACTGGCAATTTATAACTTCCAAAGTAATATTCTTAAATATGGAACTGTGGAAGGGAACCTTGCCAGCAGCGCTACGGCAGTGGAGATGATTAGTTTTTAAAACAACAAACAAAGTTCCTCTTTCCTGCTGGCCACCTGCCCTTGCTCTGACATGTTGGCCACTGGCTCAGGTCCCATCTGTGTATCCTCCCGCAGCTTCCTCTACGGGCTCCGGTGCAGGAGGAAAGCTGTGGGCCCAGCAGGAAGATTTTGTTTACTCAATTGGCAAAGAAAACTAGAAAGAGACAGGCTCATCTGAATAGTTCCACAGTGGCTGAGGAGTTGAGATGTCCTGTGCTTCGAACAACTCAGGCTTGGGAACGTTTGCTTTGGATAGAGTCAACACAGTAAATGGATCAATCCATCCTTTCACGATAGTCATTTTCTAGAGTTTCCACACCAGAGTATTTGTTGATAGATCCCCACATGCAATCTGGGGGTTGTTACAAATTCCCATGACTTTCTGAGTAATATCTTAAGAGTTGTGGCCCAAAATCGAAATTATTCACATCCAGAGTGATGATCGGAACATCTGATAGAACGTGACTGGGTGTTAAGGAAAGCTCATCTGTGTAGGAACATTCCTTTCACTTTCAAAAAATGATAACCTCCACCAGGGTTTCTGTTGACTAATCCCACCTCTCAACACACGGTCTTTTTTTTTTTTATCACCAATCATGTCTTCATCTCACCAATTTTAGATAGGGCTGCAGAATTTGTTAATTTATATGTGTGTCTTTAACTCCTGATAAGAACATAGATTCCCCCTAGAAGCCAGAGGTGGTGGTGCAGGCCTGCAATCCTAGTACTTGGGAGGCTGAGACAGGAGGACCGTCCATTCAAGGCAGCCTCAGCAACTTAGCAAGACCTTAAGCAACTCAGTGAGCCCCTGTTTCAAACTACAAAATAAATCAATTAAAAAGGGCTGAGGGAGGCTGAGACAGGAGGATCGTGGTTTGTGGACAGCCTCAGCTACTTAGTGAGGTCCTTAGCAACTCAGTGAGACCCTGTTTCAAAATAAAGAATAAAAAATAGGACTGGGGGTGCAGCTTGGAGGTAGAATGCTCCTGGGTTCCATCCCCAGTACTGCAAAAAAAAAAAAAAAAAGGAAATTCAAATGTCAATTTGCATTTCAGTTTTTATGCAATTTCTGGTAGCAAAAAATAGCCAGACAATCTGAATCCTGACAAGGGTTGAGATTGGTGGTGGTGCTCAATGATATCTCTGCTAAAAGATGTGGCGCCTCTCAGCAGCCAGGAAAAAATGACATTTCTCAGGAGCAGCCGGTTCGTGCATGCCATATAAAGCTGGTAATTGTACACGCAGTAGCGTCACCCCGGGAGGCGCGAAGCAGATCTAACGTGGCTTATTTGCGGCGGCAGAAAGGACTCTAGCGCGTCCCTTGTACACTAACACTGCCTCGGGCTGCGCCTGACATTTTACCTTTGCCCTCCTCCATCCAGTGCCATTTGTTTTCCCGTTTCAAGCCTTTTGGGATAATCATTTCTTTTAATCATAGATAATTACTGTCATTTATCTAGGATGTTCTGACCCAAGCAGTGCCAAGGGGAGGGAATGTTCCCTCTGTCTACCCGTTAGTCAACGGGGACATATTACTATGGCTGCATTTATCACATTACGATAAAATTCTCTTATTGGCGACTGTATTTTTTCCCAGACCCTCTGGCCCTTTTCCAGCAGGAGCCAGATTTTATGCATGCCTATGTCTGCCCATATTACCTCATGAGCATGCACGTGCTCATTGCACACACGGTCCCGGGTGCCTGTCTCGTGCCAGCCAGCCAGCCTGGCCCAGGCACAACGGTGGTTGTCATCTCAGGACAAATTTTCCTGAAAACCCGCCTTGAACTGTTCTGATGATTATAGAATAGATGTGTGTATCTCATCCGTGGAAAACTAAGTCACAGCAAGAGCTGGTAGTGCTGTCTGCTTATGTATAAGATGACATATGTATTCTTCCACTCTCTACAAAGAAAGATGGGTGTGCGTGAATAGGCACTGAAATACAGTAAGAAAAATGTGAACTGTGGCTAGTTCTGGGTGCTAGAATTATAGGTTAATCTCATTTCCTTCATTACACTAATCTCCAATATTTCTAGCAATAAAAGTGCCAGGGATACAGTAAGATAGGCAAATGATACCTCCGTGTTACATCCATATATGGAGATCTCACTACCAACCTCACTCGTGTGTATGGCAGGGGGCAGAAGTGGGCTGAGTGTGCAGTGAGTGTGCCACTCTGAGCCTCATTACAGTGTATAATGACAGTGCACCGATGTAAGTATAAAAGGCATAACACAAACATGAGTTAGGAGAGAAGACATAAAAAGAATACGTTGTTAAAAATTATAGGGAAAAATCCTTCAATGATAAAAAGAGGAAAAACCTTTAGCAAAGTATTTGGAAAGGTCTGTGTTTCTATAGTGAACGCTGCTGCCTTGGTTGTCCAATTTTTATTAGATATATTGTCCCTGCAGAGGTACACGCACCATATTAAATTTTTACATTAGTCATTAAAGATTTAGATTTGGAGTCTCACTCTTGACAGGACAATCTTCCAAGTATTAGATTTCACTTCTCAGCTTAAATTATTTTCTCCTCTCTTCTTTTCCAATTTAAGTTGCTTATTTGCAACAAAACACTCAGCAAAATGCAACCACTTGAATGAATATAGCATGAACTCCAGAGAATACGGCCTCATGCTGTGCGTGTAATGAAATCCATTTCTCTTTGATGATCTCAATTAAAAGAACCTAAGAATTGGAAGCGTGGCTTTGATTATTTCTTGGTGCTTCTTGCTTTTTGTCAGGCAGAAAAAGCAAGCAAGCAATGGCTTCTGTCAGGCTCCCAGAGCTCTCCTTGGCAGCAGGTCCCTGGAATGGACGGCAGGGTCCTTCTGGGATGAGAGCCGAGGACTGCCCTCAGCAACGGAAGGTGGAAGCTGCTTCCTCTTCTCCTTTGTTGGTTTATTACGAACAACCCCGGGGGTCAGGAATGCTGGCTGGGCTCAGCTGGACGGCTCATCCTCTGCGCGTGATGCTGGCCAGGGTTACTTGATGCTCGGATCCAGTTTGGTCTGCGGAGGACCAAGGGTGTGTCTACTCCCGTCTGCTATCTTGGGACTTGTGCATGAAGAGGTTGGGAAACTGAGCGCAGCTGGTCCTCTCTCCCTCTGCACAGCATCCCAGGCTCTCCACAGAGGGGAAGCTCTTCACATGATCCCCAGGCTCCAAGAGGAAGAGTTCAACAACACGGGGAAGGGACGCTGCTAGCCTACGAAGGTCTGTTCTAGAGTTGTAGAGTGCTATTTGTGTCAGAAACTCTTTACCAAGGTATCCACAGATGGTAGCCAGGTTCACCCAGAGGGCTACAGACCCCACTCTTGATGGAGGAGTGTGAAGACTGGCGTGGTGTTTCGAGCCAGCACACCTCCCGTGGCACACTTCCCTGCGGGACAGCGTGTCTCGTTCTGACAGCCTCTAAGCCGATACTTAAGCATCCTGGTCCCTTAGGAGCACAGTGAAGGCCCAGTCACCCTTCACTTGGCTGTGAGAGACCAGGAGGAGGATTCGAGTCAAGATTTGGTATTTGCTTGTTTGCCCCATGGACACCCAGCAAAATCCTTCATTTCAAAACAACTGATCCTGGTGCAATGGTACACCTGTACCCGCCGTGCTTGGGAGGCCGAGACAGGAAGGGCGCAGGTTTGAGAACAGCAAGACAGGCTCTGCAACTTAGCAAGCTCCTATTTCAAGATACAGAATAAGACAGGCTCTCGCTAACCTACCGTGTGCTGGCCCCGAACCTGTGACCCTCCTGATTACTTTCCCAAGCGCTGGGATCCCAGGTGTGTGCGACTGTCCCTGACTTTGTTTTCTTCATTACACACAAGGCCATGTTTTAGGTCCTGAAGATTCACTGTTGAATAAAATTTTAAATCTCCGGCTTTCATGGAGCTTATATTCTCCAAAAGAGAAAGATCATACATGAATAAACCATCACCTGTAGGCTGGGCCACGGTAACATGAAGAGGAGAAAACAGCAAGGTAGGTCTGTTCCTGGCCATGGAGGCAGAGCGGGAGGAGCATTTCTGTCTAGGCACCATGGAGGCTCTCCTGGCATCTATTACTGGAACAAATGTTTCTAGGAGGTTAAGGATGTCATTTTGTTTGGAGAAAAACCAAACAACATACAGTTCCGGAGGCAGAAACACATTCTCACTGTCTGAGAGCACAGGGCGGTGACGGCAGAGTCAGAGAATTAGAGAACTGTTAGTTATTAAGTGCTGTGTAACAAATCGGCCACACACTCACTAGTGCCCGGGCACAACATCGTGAACTCTGTTGGTCCAGCGGCATTCAGGAATCTCTCAGGTGCGCGATTCTGGCTCAGACTCCCTCATAAGGCTGTAGTCACGACCTTGCTGGGGCTTCCAAGCCAGGGGAGACCAGAGTACCCCTCGAGGGGCAGGAGGAGAGTCAGTTTCATCAAGAGGGCATGTGGGGTGGGTGAGCATGGAGGTCTTTGTGTGTGTGTGTGTGTGTGTGTGTGTGTGGTACTTGGAATGGAACCAGAGCATTCCATCTCTGAGCTACACTTCCAGCCCCCCCCCTTTTTTTGTAGTACTGGGGATGGAACCCAGGGGCATTCTACCTCTGAGTGACACCCCCAGCCCTATTTTTTTATTCTTTATTTTGAAGCAGGGTCTCACTGAGTTGCAAAGGACCTCACTAAATAGTAGCTGAGGCTGTCTGCGAACCGCCATCCTTCTGAATCAACCTCCCAAATGCTGGGATTACGAGCGTGCCCACCACACCCGGCTGGGCACGGAAGTTTGACCTTCTCTGGACTTGCCACTGGTTGCTGGTAGCTACGTAATGTAGGGCCTTATGGGCCATTGTAGAAGCTGGGTTTCAATGCCAATGGAAAGAGAATCCTGGGAAGGTTTGGATAGTGTTATGATAAGACTACGGAATGTCCTCCAGAAGAGCTGAGGTGTTGCGATGCGGCAGTGTTCAGAAGTGAGATCACTGAGCCGCTGTAACCTCACCAGCTGGGGCAGAGCTGCCACGCTAAGCCGACGTGCGTGCTGTATGGACCCCAGCAGCTCCTACCTTCTGCAGGCCAGGCTTCTTCAGGTTGGAGATGACCTTATGCCCTCCAGTGTCTCCTGAGTCTTACAGGGCCAGTGTCTACAGGACTTGGCTGGCGCACTTGTCCAGGGCCCCAGGGCCCAGGAGCCACTTTCCCAAGTCCAGATCATGCTAAGTCACAGCTGCGGGCCTTAGCAGTCAGCTCAGCAGACACCTCGACTCCCTGCTCATCTGTCTTTCTAATCTTGGAGTTAATCACTAAAGCACAAATCTGTCCTGTCCCTGTTGACCGCTCTGTCTCCAGCTCCGCGTCACCGTCAGGCCTCACAAGCTCTTGCTTCCTCGGAAGCCGCGGCATCGATGAAGGTTTATCTATTGAGCAAGAATTCAATTTCAGGGAAGACAAATTCTGCACCTGTTTACTTTAGAAGAGCATTGACATTTTAGAAATAGATAGGTAGCTATTAAAACCAACTTTTGCCAATAATAAAACTGGATTTTAAGGCTTCATAAAATGTTCAAACGGTGTGACTGTGTAGTCTCCAGGCTCTGTGGCTTTGGGGTGATGAGTGAATAATATTGGGGCTGCCGCCTGGCAGAACTTCCTGCCCTGCCCGGGACTGAAGTGATCTGAGGCTAAGTTCAAGGTCTCTCTGAGAGGACAAAGACCAAGTACTCCTCAGAGTGGCCGCTCCTTCCTGTTCTGAGCACTTTCTTGGCCCTCACCACACAGGTACCAAAATGTGCCTGAAAACCCAGCTTCCTCCTTGCTTCACATGGTAAACTGAACTCCAGAGCACACGGGCTGCCTGGGATGGGGTCTGCCTCGGGCCTGGGCAACTCAGGGCCTCGGCCTCCCTCCAGCAGCCTTCACCGACCTCAACTGTCCATCAGCGCTGCAATTCGGAACTTGGCAATGACTTCCAAGAGATGCCGCTTCACATCTTTTGGGTTATTTACTCGCCAATTCAACCAACGTTCCTTCATGACCTGGGTGCCCGGCTGGATTGGGAATCTCAAAAGACAAAAGACATGCGCACGGACCGCGTGTTGGCACAGCCCTAAACTCTCATACTGGATTCATACGGTGCAGTGGTGCTGGGAGGTGAGAAGGTCTAGGTGAGATTCACGGGATAGAGTCCCATGATGGTGAAAGGCTCCATTTTAAAAGAAAAATTATAGGCCCCTAGCAGTCAGCTAATAGTTAAAAGAAAAAAAATATTTTTTTACTGCAGCTTAAGAAGTATAGGCTCAAGAATGAGAAATATGCAATAAGCCCACCCTGTTCCAGGAACCTACCTAGCATCTTATCTATACTGACTGGGTCAGCCCGCCCTGTGCCGGGAACCTGCTGACTACACCTAGTATCTTATCTAACACTTGACTACAGAATGTACTTTTCAAATGATTCTGTAATTTTCTGTAAACACATGCAATCTGGCCCAACCCCCCCCCCCCAACTAGTGGTTTTTCCCTACAAATACTCTCAGTTTCAGTCGCTCGGGGCCAAACTCCTATATGAGTCGGTCCCAGTGCACTGGCTCCTTAATAAACCTTTTGCTTTTGCATCAAGGATAAGTTTCTCGTGTGTACTTGGCGTCGCTTATCCCAAGGCTTGATTGAGGGTCTCCCCTCTACGGGGGTCTTTCAATGGGAGAAGTGGAAGAGATCCCAGAGTTCCCTTTCTCTCCACCACGTGGGATGCAGGTGGATGCTGGCCAGGAAGAGAGGCTCACAGGACACCAACCACACAGGCACCTGACCCCATGTTTCCGGAACCGTGAGAAGTAAGCATCTACTACTTCAGCGGCCCAGGCTATATGTTCTTTGTATAACAACTTCAGCTGGCCAAGAGCACCTTCTTGAAGAACCTCACATTTCAGTGAAAAAAACAGCCATTAGCTTGTGAGAACCCACTTAAACAAGTGGTCTATTCAGTATTCAAACCCAGCAGGGCTGTTGTAAAGACTTTAAGGATAGATAATGAAGGTAACACATTTAGCACTGAATCAGAGGTTTGCTTGATTTTTTTGTGTGTGGGGGGTTGTTTTGGGTCTCTTTGTTGGCCATTTTGCAGTAAGCATTCAAGAAGACATCAGCCAGCAGCAGTAGCTACGTCGGTTGGCTCCACAGCCCGATTGCCAGCAGCCCACCCTCCTCCCCGGCAGGAAATTTATTCTTTCTGTCACCCTGGTCTGCTTTGGAATGTAGTCTCCAGTAAATGTCTTTGTTTGGCTTTTGTCAAATATTTGAAAGTTCCTACATTTCATGGAGAATAGAGTATGTTTATTTGATGTCATGCTGAAATCTGTACTACTAACAACTTTCTCAAGGAAAAAAATAATCAAGACTACTATGCTTTTTATGTGATGAAAATGAGGTCATAACATTAGAGAGAGGACCAGGAATCCTTTGCCCTTCTCCCATGGAGCAGTGGGTCCAATTTGCAAATGCTCCCATCGGGCTGGCTTTGGTGACTGGCACGGACCAGAAAACATTCTGGCGTTCTGTGGACGGGTCCTGAGAAGCCGCATAGCTTCCACTTAGGTCTCCTATGATACATGTTCTTGGATGTGCCAGCAAGAAGCTCAAACCCTCTGTTGGTAAAATCAGGAGAAGAGGCCTTGGGGTTCCTGGGACAAGGGACAGAGGGGCTCAGCTGAGCGTGGCCTCCCAAGCATGTGCTCCAAGGTGGTGGACATGGGAATAGACCTGTGCTAGGCCCTTCCGCCCAGCCATTTGGCCAGCGAGGACCACCAAGCGCCCGGCCACTTAGCATGCAGCAGAAGAATCTCTCAGCTGAGCCCTGCAGGAGTTCCTGACCCACAACATAGTTACATGTTATAAATATGGGTATGATTTGCTATTTAAAAGAGATAGCTGACCAGTGCCTTAGATGATTCGCTTAAGTTGCTGAGTTCTTAGCCCAGACTCTCAGCCATTTGTCTGGGATCTTTGGCATTTAGAGATGTTTTCATAACTCAGAAGAGATTCTAACTTAAATTTCAGAACCAAAACATTGAGACTTAAACTGTTTCATTATTCTCCATCACTGGGCCTGTGGATCCAGGCCGCTTTGTTTTGAGAGGACTGGTGTAACAGAAGGCTTACTGAATTCTGTGTGTAGGCTGGCCTTTCACTTAAAATCAGGCCTGGACTCTGAGTGGCCGTTGCCTTATAGAAGAACTGACAAGGACCTTCCAATTAGCCCTGAAAAAATACAAGGTAAGCCACCTAGATTTTATAAGCTTGATTTTATTAACTTTGAAAGAGAAATGAGATCAGAGAAACAGTTATGATTTAGCTTCATTTTTATCTTTCCCTCGGAGCCAGACACGTGTCCACTTGAGCTGCTGTGAGGCCTGTTGCTGCATGGTTTTACCCTAACGTTCTACTTAAGAAGATGCAAGTTTTTGATTTACTATTGTCTCAAACTACTGTTATAATAGCCTCAGAAATCATATTTTTCAGCGGAGAAGGTTTTTTCTTTTTAAATTCATGTGAACTTTATAAGAAAGAGCCTATAAATTCAGGATTTATTTATACTTACTGTCCTTCAGTGGTAGAATTTGCTCTTGGAGTAAATTTTGTTGGGTTCCCAAAAGAGCGTTGTGAGGTCAGAGCGGGCCCTTATTTCCTAAGTGCACTAGTTCCCATCCAAGGCCTTTGTAGGTTAGTGAGAAATATGAGGCTGTCTCCATTCTGTAGGAAAGTCCAATACTTTTTTTTTAAAAAAAGATAAACAACAAATCATTGTCTCAGTAAAATAAAAATGTTTAAATTTTATGAAATATGTTTAAGAGTCAGCAAAATTTATGGCTCTAAGTAGTCTAGGAGAATCTTGAAATAATCAGTCCCCTGGCCATTCTGAAGGCCACAGTCCAATAACATATTTGTGTAAGTGGTTTCTAATTCAGCAGATGGGAAGGACTGTGAGATACTCATCAGACAGTATTATTACGTGAAATGAAGATTTGTAGACAGTGGAAGGAGAGAGCCCATAGTCTTACAATCCTTTTAGAAACAAAATTCCTTTTTTCAAATGAAGAACTGCAAAGTAATTAAGAATGCAAGTCCCCCAGTAAAACTATACAGATTTTATTATCTTTTTGGCAGGCATTTATTTATTTATGTATGTATTTATTTTGGTACTGGGGATGGAACTCAGGGGCTTTTCTATCTCCAGTCTCTGCTCCCAGACCTATTTTTATATTTTATTTGGGGACAGGGTCTCATTAAGTTGCTGAGAGCCTCACTAAGTAGCTGGGGCTGGCTTTGAACCTGTGCCATCCTCCTGTCTAAGCTTTCCAAGTGTGGGCATTACAAGTGTGCGCCACCTTGTCCAGCTAAAACTATAGAGATGTTAAATAAAAAAAAGTAGAAAATACTGTCATATTTAGCAACAAGTCAGATTTCTTAGAATATTCTGAAAACATCAACATTTTCAAAAGGGGTGGCATACTTAATACAAACTAACATAAAAAGCAATAGCCTCACCTGTACTTTTAGAAAATAGAGTAGACTAATTTGGCCTTATCGGTAGGTACAGCTAAAACCCTAAAAACCGCACATAAAGCAAACATAAGAAAGCCTTGAAAGGTCCCGGGAGACAGACTGGCCAGGGCTCAGGGGCAAGGAAGGATGTGCTGGAGCTTCCCGGGCTTTCTCTTTGCTTCGTATATTCCAGCCTTGGAGTTGAAGGAGTTCACCATCCAGAAATGCCAGTCAGTGCAGACAAGAAGATAAACACAACACAGAGCCTGCTTCTGTGCACAGACAGGTCAATGGGTAGCAAAATACGGCGTGCAAATCAACGGGACATCGCCAGCCCCCGGACCCGGTGAATCTGAAGTCTTGTGCTGAGTGAGGTGAGAAAGTCACACGACGGCAGACATGACGGTTCACCTGCGTGAGGTGACTGGAGGGCCAAGTTCCTAGAGACACAAGTGGAATAGTGTGAGCCAGGCCTGGGCGGAGGAGCTCGGGAACAGAGCTTTAGGGTTGTCAGGTGTTGGCGAGTTCCGGGGATGGTTACGCCATACGTGAATGCATTTAAAATGACTGACTTGCCGGGGATGGTGGCACACGCTTGTAATCCCTGTGCTTGGGAGGTGGAGACAGGAGGATCCCGCAGGTTTGAAGCCACCCGCGCTGGCTTAAGAGATCCTGTTTCCAAATAAAAATATAAAAAATAGGTGTCTGGGAGTGTAGCCCGGAGGTAGAAGGGTTTCCAGGAACCCCAGTACCACCAAAAAAAAAAAAAAAAAAAAAAAAAGTCTCAAGTTTCCTTTTCCAGGTAAAATGAGGTCCTTTGTGTTGAGCTGTCCGTCTTTGTCACCTCCTGAGCTCACCCCTGCTCAGGGAAAGAGTCCAGTTCCTCGTTCATGCCTCTGCCTGTTGGAGCCCTTCCCACCAGCCCCTGGGCTTTCTCAGCCGAGAGCGAGGAGAGAAAAATGGCAGAGTTCCTGATTGTGTTGCTTCGTTGCCTCCTGAGAAAGCCGCTGTGCAGGGGCCCTTGCCTCTGCCCGGGTCTCTGGAGTGAGGGGGAAGGCTCGCTGCGCCCCCTTCCTGCCCACAGTGCCTGTTTGAAGTCCTGGAGTGCGGGCCTCAGGTGAGGCTGCCTTCTCTGACCGGGCCAGCAGTGGGTTTAATTTTATACCCATTTATGTCAAATTGTTTTTCCAGAATTCAAGGAAAGTGAACGTATCAGAAACCAAAACCTGGAGGATCACAGAGTCAGGTCTTTTCTGCTTGGGGCGCAGTGAACTTGGAGCACTCCAGGAACAGGGCGGTCTTGCCCAGCGGCCCTGCATGGCCGGACCTAGAGACCTGCGGTTGAGCTGCTCTCTGCAGCGGCTTTGTGCAAAGTCCTTCCAACACGTGAGAAAGCGCCTTCCCTGTATACATGTGCCACCGGAAGCAACTGATTTTGGCCTTGTATTTGTTTCTGAAGTATCGAAAAACACAAAATAGTAGGAAGGTCATAATTCCAGCCTACCCCCAGCAGGAAGCACCCTTAGGAAGCCATCAGGAAACTGCCCTGCTGACATTCTACCAGCAGGGGGCACCATAGCCACAACGCGAGTCCCAAAGAGCCCAGAGCCTGTCCTAGGCGGTGACCCCCAGCCCTGCAGGATGTTTAAGGAAGTTCAAAACCCACTTTGCTGGATTGGACTGGGAGACCCCCTCAAGCCCACTGCCACCTAAACGTGCTGTGCACACGCACGGTTAGCATGGCTGCCAGCTCCTCCTCAGGCCACCGCTTCACCTGTGGGAAGCTGAGACCAGCCGCTCGCTGGCAAGGAAGCCTGGGATCACCAGCCTGGCAGGGGGAGGGCGTGCTGAGTCGGCCCAGCCACTGGTAGGAACCACAGACTCCAGAGAGGCCCAGTCCTGCCCACGCCTGTGATTGGACAGTCTAATCTGCTACCTGCGAAGACCCAGCACTTGATTTCCCTCCTCTGTGGTCCAACTGCCTTGTAAGAGGTTTAAACGAAGCCAAGGAACTTCAGCCTTGCATTTTGAGTGGCAGGAACCCTTTCTTCAGAGCAACGCGCACTGCCAGGATGCAGGATGTTAAGACCAATTGCAGTGGGGCGGCGTTGCTGGCCAGCATCACCACATGCTGTCCTGTCCTTGGCCCCAGAGGACGGTTGGACTCTACTGAATTGGGATTATTCCAAATGCCTGTTCCCTGTCCTCTAGCCAATGAGGCCAGCCTTAACAGGGCTTCTCCAGGTGGTGCTGGGTTTTGCCCAGAAGGAAAACAACATGGAATCCAGCCAGCTTAGTGTATAGGCACCTGCACCTCCCAGGCCACCTGCAGGCCATTTTCTGACAAGTGACCGCAGGTGACCACAGCAGCATGCCGCATTTGATTCTCTGTCCTGAGGCCCTCCCTGTCACGCACACCAATGCTCCTGGACTTGGAGGACGGCCCCGCTGTGGGAAGCCTCGCTACCCCCACCCCGGGGTAATGGGCCGGTGACGCCATTTCCCAGCACTGCTGGCACTGTTTTTGCTGACTTACGTGGTAGACTCCAGTGAAGCGCATACACTGACCGAAGACCCCACTGTAAAAACAAAAATGGTTTACTTAAGGATCAGCTTGGCAGGTTTAAATACCAATTGGTGCAGTGTATTAACATGAAATATTAACGCACAGGCCTTCGGTGCCGAGTGCTGCACCCCGGGGGAGGTGCACGGAGGTGACCGCGTCCGCCCCCCTGCACCGTGGGAGGCAGCTGTTGTTGCCTGCTGTGCGGGCATGCTCATTGTGCCCTCACCTCCATGCCTCTTTCCAGGGGAAAAGCGCACCCAGCCATCCTGCTGATCCACGGAGAAGGAGTCCCATATGAGCAGGGCATGGCTGCACGACCCGAGGGTGTCTTGGAGTAGAGCTGCTCCAGCGGCCGCAGCGGGGCGCACAGGGGAGCCAGCTGATCCCTGCCGGCCCACGGGCACAGGCGCAGCAACCAGCAGCCATCCTCTTGGACTGCTGAGTTCTGGAGGCACTTATGCTGCATGATCATGGCAACAGCTAACCAGTACAGTCAGGGCCACTCCAGAATCCTCGGCTGACTATTTCTTCACACATGGCTTACCATGTATCATTTGGGAGGAGATGGTGTGTTAACAAAGCAATTTGGCAACTGAAACTTCTTGCCAATACTGTACTGAAAGTATTCCCCAAGACTTCACCCATATTTTGCAAGAAACCCAAATGAACTGTGAGGATTCATAAGTTCCTTGGAAAAAAAAAACACTTGCTTAGCTAGCTGGATCCTTCCTTCCTTCCTTCCTTCCTTCCTTCCTTCCTTCCTTCCTTCCTCCCTCCCTCCCTCCCTCCCTCCCTCCCTCTCTCCCTCCTGTCCTTCCTTCCTTCCTTTTCTCCTTTCTTCCTCCCTCCCTCCCTCCTGTCCTTCCTTCCTTCCTTCCTCCCTCCCTCCCTCCTGTCCTTCCTTCCTTCCTTTTTTCCTTCCTTCCTTCCTCCCTCCCTTCCTCCCTCCTGCCCTCCCTCCCTCCTGCCCTTCCTTCCTTTCCCAGAAGCCCACGGTCATTTTCAATGCCAATCATGCGCGCTAGGTGCCCTGCGAAGATGAACCCATTTGGAAAAGTGAAGTCCTGAATGTTTGTCCCTGAATATTAGAATCATGACTGTCTATTTTTTGACTGGCTGCTAGGAAGTAGATGGTCCTAATTTTTTACTTTGGCTTACATCCAGTCCCCTTAAGTAGATGCCATCAGTTTTAATCTTCTTAGTAACCAAGATCCATTTGAAATCTTGCCCTTGGTATCCTAGTCCTAATGATTCCATTAGGAATTGAGTTTTTTCTCTCTCTCTTTTTACTGAGAGAAACAGATGATAGGATCTTGGTGGAGGAAAAAAAAAAAACACTGGAGAAATTTAGAATAGGTGAGGATATTCCAGAGTTCATCTTATGTAGAAAAGAAAGATACATTTTAGAGCTGTTGAGTCCCCCTCCCAAGGCCACACAGTTTACAAATAGCAAATGAAGTAGTGAGCTTGATACTGTTCATGAAAACAAATAGGGCAGGGGGTGTCGCTCAGAGGTTGAATGCCCCTGGGTTCCATCACCAGACCTGCAAATAAATAAATAAATAAATAAATAAATAAATAAATAAATAAATAAATACAAGGGGTTCGAGGTGAGCCTGGGCCACTGACGGCAACTGGTGAAGGCATAAGCACCAGGTGCCTGCGTGGGACTCCACCCGGCTGTTGGGGCTTCTGTGTGAAGGTTGGCGCCCACCTCCAACAGCTCATCCCTGTATTGTGCCAGGGCCCTAACTCATAAACAAAGGCAATTGGTACACCACGGCAGTAACAGAGGCCGGGAAAGCAGGTGCCCGAAGAGCACAGCAATGGGCCCTCCCGGGCACCTGGTGCTGTCCGGTACCCGTGTGAGGAGGGGGCAATGACATGCGAGGTTCCCCCAGGACTCTGCAAGGAAGGCAGGAAGTGGACCTCATGCCAAGGTTTTCTGGAAGATGGCAGAGCCCCCCCCCCTTGCCCACGACCTCAGCGCCGGGATGGCCACACATCCTGATTTCTTCCTATCACTGCTGCCTGGATCTGTTCAAAGAGGAGGAGAGGGAGAAGGACCTCTTCATTATCCAGCTAGCTGCCTTAGAGGAGAAATTCCCTCTGAACACAAACATCTACAAGAAACTGGCACCAGAAGAGGCAGTTCGGCACCACCACAGAGCTGGCAGAATCCAGACCCTCAAGGTGGAGCGGGTCGGGACCTTCCCTTGCCATCAGAGCGGAGTGCTCCAGTTCTGCTGCCAGAGCCAGGGGCAACATCCAGCTGCACGTTCTCGGGTATGGTTTAGCTCATCCTGGGGTATGGTTTAACTTCTGCACACTGTTTGGGCTGGGGGCCTGGGGTCATTTAGGGCTCCAGGTGCCCCTTTCTCCCTCTCAAGACCCTTCTGTCCAGGTGAGAGGGCCAACGAGAGGGTCTGCAGCTGCTGGTGGTCCTCAGCCCCTCTCCATGGGGCAGGAAGTGGCTGAAGCTGGCAGGCCCCTGTGAGATGAACGGAGCCCAGTGTCCACCCATCTCCTGGCCCCATAGGCCCCGCCACCAGAGCAGCAGGATGACCTGTCAGGACTTCCACACAGAACAGTCCTTGTGTTATGGTTTGGTGACGCCGTGGTGGGTTCTTTTCCTCGACCCATATAGAAATAATGAGCCGGGACAAGCAGTTGCAATTGCGATGCTGAAGCAAGTTTTCCATTCTTCTTCTTTTTTATTATTATAAGCAGACAGAGAACAGGAGAATAGGCAGGGGAAATAGATTGCCGTGCCAGGGAAGGGCATTACAGCGTACTCGAACCGAGACATTGCCCTCCCTGACATCTCGGCTCTTATCTAGGGTCTCCTATTTGGTCTTTCCCAGGCCATGGCCTTCTAGAGTTTAACATTTTTATTTTTGTTACCAAATTACTCAATAGGCCAGTCTTGTTCTCTAGTCTGCTCTTGTTCTGATATCACCTGTGACAAGGTGCTTCTTTAGTTCTTCAGCCTCTCTGTGTGGTCTGCAACTTTTAGGTTTATCCTGTCTCCTTGCCGTGCTATCAAGTTGATCTGCTGGGAGCCAGCAGCTTCTGAAGCCAGCAGCTTCTGCCTGCCTGTGCTGCTGTGCCAGCAGCCTGCTCGAAGAAGCAAGACATGCTCTTTAGAGCAAAGAACGACAAGTGTGAACCATCTACTCTATTATAAGTATATCTACATATACTTGAATCACTTGGAATGTTCAGGGCTTCCCTCTTTGGGGCGCACTTGCGGAATTACTGCAGGGGCAGGGCCATCTGGTCTGGGGTGGCCCTGCAGGTCCTTCCCCACTTGACAGATAAAAAGAGATGAGTTTCTATTTTCAGTGAGCTGCAGCCAGGTACTGTGGGACACTCCTGTAATCCCAGCCCTTGGGAGGCAGAGACAGGAGGATCATAGGTTCAAGACCAGTCTCATCGATCTAGAGAGACCCTGATTCGAAATGAAAGATAAAAGGGCTGGGAGTATAGTTCAGAAGTGGAATGCTTCCTGATTCAATCCTCAGTACCAGAAAGCAAAAACCAAAGCGAAATAAAATAACAAAACTAAACATCTTCATAGTGTGGGGTCGGGACTATGTGGTAACAAAGAGAGCCACACACCAACAGGTTATTAAAAAGTTGATTAAAACAATTTAGAAGAATTTAACATAAAAGGAAAATGACCAGCTGGCTGGGGCTGCAGGCTCTCGAGCCAACTGTTGGAGCTGTGCACCCTTCCCGTCAGCCAGGCCCTTTGTATGAAGGAAAAACCATAAAAGCTCTTAACTATATTTGACCTTTTCCTTATTGGCTGAGCCCCCTTAACTGAGACAGGTGTCAGTTTTTGGCTGGCTAGACCCCTCTTAGGTCCATATCTGGAAACTAGCTCGTCTTCTTTAGGTTTCCCCAGGGGAGGGGTCACACCTGCTGGTTTATCCGAGAACAAAGAGAGGAGGAAGAGTGGCGATTACATTCGAGGGGTCGTTACAATTTCAGAAAGGCATAGGTTAAACGATTACAATTTCCAAATTCGGGAAGACAGTGCAAAGGTTAAACAGGGTTCCGCGTGTACATACATTCCAGAGCATCAGCACTCAGTTGTAACAAAATGGATTCTATACAAGATGGAGTCACGTTGGCCCTTCAACGTTGGCAAAACAGATTTCTGCTGAGCTTAAAGCTGTGTTCTACAACTAAGACCCAGTCAGATTCAGGTTTTCAGAAGAAAGGTCCTGCTTAGCAAGGCCTGTGCAGTGAAAGAATGTCCATAGGTCCAAAGGCTGGGGCTTGACAGAAGAGACCATTTTGTCTTCAATGGCTAGATACAGTTTAACGTAGATTGTCCAGTAATACAATCAATAAAACATGTTCTCAAGACACATGGACATGGGGGAAAGACAAAGAAAGATTTAGGAGAGTCTGAGGTCACCTGGGAGTCGGCAGCACTGACCAGTAACAAGGCAAGACCGACAGGAGCTGCTTCCCCATGGCCACCAAGAGCCCAGGTCAGGGGGACCTGGCGCACCGGCTGGGAGCCACTTCCAGGGTCAGCTTAGCAGTAGAGACAGCCTTTGTCTGCATATTCATGCCCTTGGATAGCTGGGCAGGGAAGACATTGCAGGGAGCGCTGGGACTTGCTACAGTGCTCTGATTTCTGTGCGTGCTCTTGGTGGGTGTGAACCAGAGCACCTGCTGTGCTCCTCTGCATGCAGTTGCTGCGGGGGTGTCCTGCCGCTCCCATGAGCTGCGAAGGCAGGGGCTACCTCACAGGACTGTCTTCCCGTGTCCAGCCGAGTGGCGACTTCAAAATCCCACTCAGGGCAGAAGATGCTTTCACCCCAGTGTTGTTATTGTGCTTGTGACTATTTTCAAGCTATTTGTTCTTGAACGCTTTGATAGTACTATATTCCAAACAATGTCAGGATGACAATTTTCAGAAGGCAAAACAAAGTAAAAAGAAAAAGAAAAACAGTAAGAAAGCCATCCGTTTGAGAAAAGAGACTCACTGAGCAACATAATAAAGAACATGACGTGTTCTCACGCGGCATGGCTCCACTTAGGAAACCCTAAGAACGATGCACTGCTCTCAAGAGTCATTTCTCTTTCTGGCTCTTTTCTCCCCTGACATCTACGGTTGCCCTAGGTTTGCGGTGGTTACTTGTATCTTGGTATTTCTCTTCATGCTCTCCAGGATTTTTTTTCTTTCCCTACCCAGGCAATACCACCTGGCCAATCGCTAAGTGGATAATTAACAAGGACCTCTGACTCCCTGCCATCCTGTTCTTCCCACCCCAAGAAAACCCCCACCCTGGGTTACAGTCACTAATTTTGGGGGAAAAAACCCTACAACTGTACACATTAGAGCCACAAAATCACCCCAACTCTAGTTGGATGTTACTGGAGACATCTGCCCAATCCTTTGACTTTTCTTTCTTTCTTTCTTTCTTTCTTTCTTTCTTTCTTTCTTTCTTTCTTTCTTTCTTTCTTTCTTTCTTTCTTTTTCTTTTTTGGCTCCTGGAAGCCTTTCTACCTCCTGGCTACACTCCCAGACCTATTTTTTACATTTTTTAAAAATTGAAAACAGGGTCTCCTAAGCCAGCGCACGCGTCTGGCTTCGAAACTGCGCGATCCTCCTGTCTCTGCCTCCCAAACGCGGGGATTACAAGCGTGCGTCACCACGCCCAGCTCCTTTGACTTTTCTGACTCAAATTCCTCTTTTAAAAATAATCTCACCGGTTCCTTGCAATTACACATCCCAGTGGAGTTCAAAGTGATACAGACACACACACACTCGACCGCTGGTGTTTTCTTCCACACTTTAACTGCTGCGCCTCCCTGTCCGCATGTGTTAGTGAGATCGGAAGTGATGTCTTCATAAATCACCATGGTATCCTACGCACTGCTTCCTTCCTCAATTCTCCTTTCTCTCCCCACCTCCCAGCTCCCTTCCAGGACTCTACAATCTCTCTCCACATTATCTAAAGCCTCTTTTGTTGTCTATTTTCTCTCTGGTTTCCATGTATGAAAGCCCTTTGCTTTGTGGACTGGCTGATCTCAGCACGACATTCTCTGGTTCCATCCATTTTACTGCAAAGGACATGATTTTGTCGTTATGGCTCAGTAGAATTCCATTGTACGTCTATACCACATTTTTAATCTATTCATCTGTTGAAGCTCATCATCTGACGATTGTGAATTGTGCAACTTATAAACGTGGGTACACATATATCACCACAGTATTTTGACTTTAATTCTTTTGGAAAGGTACCAAGAAGTAGTATAACTGGGTCATATGATGATGACTAAATTCTTTTGAGGATGCTCCACACTGGTCTCCACCGTGGTCGTACTAACGTATAATCCCTCCAACAGTGTATCAGGGTTCCTATTTCCCTGCCTCCTCACCAGCATTTGTTATTGTCTGTACTCTTGATGATTGCTACTCTAACCAATGTAGGAGGAGAGAGGGAAGCAGGGTTCCTTGCCTCCCAGCTGTGATGGCAGCTGGTCCAGTCCCAAGATCCCCAACTCACCCAACCCAGTCCCTCGAGAAGGACACTGAGCCATTCAGGGGTCTACCTCATGGCTCAGTTCTCTCTTATATGCTCCACCAATCTCTGGACTGTTACCATGCTAATCAAATTTCAATGTAAGCTTTGATGGGGACAAGTCATACCCCAAATGTAGTATCTCTTAAGTCGAATCCCCCAAGCAGACCCTGGGATGTGTGTGTAGAGTTTTCCCGGGGCTTTCCCAGGACGCATGCAGGAGGGAAGGAGACAGTGAGAAGGGAAGGTGGTATTTATTGGTGGGTCTGTTGCTGCCGCAGACCACCGGGCTCCATCCGACCGGGACTCCTGAGGGACGTGTGGCACTCGTGGGTGGAAAAGAATCTCCAAGACAAAGAGCAAAGCTACAGACGGGTTTATTTAGGGGAAACAGAAATACACATGCAAGAGAGAATGCAGGAGGGGTGCGGATAGAGAGAGAAGAAACTGGCAGAGATCTAGAGCAGGAGAGCCAGAGAGACACCTCGGGGGCAGCATGGCTCTCCTGCTATGGAAGTGTAAATGGTGAGGGGCAGTGAGGAGGCAGGGTGAGCTTGATTCCTCTGATGGAGGCGTGCGGAGCAGGCTGCGCTGTTGTGGTTCTCTGCAGAATCTTTGGGCTGGCGCTATCTGATTAACAGGTAGTGCACGCGTTGTACCCATAACATTGAGCTTTGAATAATAGCCTTCTCCAGACGTCCATTGATCAGCCTAAAAATACATTCTATAAGCACAGAATATAAAGGCTGCAATCAGCTGCACTTCCAGTGCTCTAGGTTTACTGGACCTCCTGTGCGTGCAGGCTTGGAGCCAAGTGCGGAGGTAAAAAAAGACACATGTTTAAAAGTGGCTCAGCAAGGCGATTTTACTTTTTGAAAGAAGGGATCCTGCTGCCAGTCCAGGATGGTCAGGTGCACATAAACAAAATGGCGGAAACCTCCTGGGCCTTTTATTCCTAACACGGAGCTCCTGCACAAGTTGTACTTTTACTGGTGGGAACATAACATCACAATCTTCACGTGACTGGCTGGAAGGATGGCAGGGGAGGGGTTGGCACTTTCAAGTTTCCAAGAAATGCTAACTTTACAAAATGGCGTTTTCCCAAAATGGAGCTCAAGTCAAGCTGTTTCTTTGATAGAAAAGATGTAATTATTTTCTCACAATTTCTCCATTTCTGTGCAGCACTACTCTTTCCTTCAAATTCTGTTAACATACGGCAACTTTTGCTCTCAAGGTGTCATCGGCTCCAGCATCCTCAGCTCATTGACATCTAGAGATAAATTACATTCCTACATCTCTACTGCTGACACCTAGCTGTTTAGCTACTCCCTGGTGGCATGGTGGGTACAGTTGACAAGTCTCTGCTGGCTATAATATAAATTAATTTACTCCACATAAAAACCAAGACGAACACAGCATACAATTTAGCACATCGACTAATATTACCCTGTTAGCATTAATAATTTGCTTATTATAAGGATTATCCATAACTACTTATCTTCAGAGCCATTTTTTAATCAAGCATCTTGTTCTTCCTTTAAGTGTCCAGTGGTCCTTTACCTGTAAAACCCTAAAAGGAGTAGCTATGGCTCCAAGCATCTCACAAGGACTTTGTTGGGCAGAGGTGACATATTTCAGTGACATATTTCTTTATACCCCAGGACAGCACATTTGCTTTTGGTTATACTTTCCTTCTGGGTATTCAAGACCAACTATGTTCTACGTTGGGCAGACATAAATTTTTATAAAATTATTTTATAAAATTATTTTTTTATAAAATTATTTTTATAAAATTTTTATAAAATTATTATCTTAGGGACCTTGTGAGGCTTTTCCTGTAACAGTTGTGCCGTCTGCCAGGATGGCTCACGGTCTTGCCAACCACTTGGCTTCCTTGAAGCACAGGGGACATTTCCCTCTCCGACGAGCCTTCGTTTTGCAGAAGATGTGCGAGGTTCCCAGTCCCTGGGGCCTCTGTGATCCTCCTGTGTCAGGAGATCAGGTGACTTAGCAGAGAGTTGCACGGCCTTAGCGTGGTCCCATCATCCCCTGGGTACTCTTTGACCCTAGAGGGCAAAGATCAAAATATTGTCTGTTCTTTTCTGAGCCCTTTCATTTTCTGATTGTTTTCTAAGACTCATCTGTTAAAATTTAGTTTCACCAATCCTTTTAAGAAGTCTTTCAGGTGATGGCTATTATCTTAAAACACTGTTTGGGTGTTGTACTTCTGTTGAAAACTAACAGACACCAGTTTTCCAGTTTTATAAGAAAAACACCAAACAGAACCATCAGGAACCATGCAAATTCCATTTGTATCTTTGCATAAAAACGAAACTTGGAAACACAAATATATTTAACGTACAAGGATGCCAATAATAATTAACATCACAGTTGCATAGGTTAACTCTTACTATTGAAGTGGAATTTAGAATCCATGGGTCAATAAGATAAGTATAACTACAGATCATTGTAAGTTAACAGTATTAACAAAAATCAAAGAACAGCTTTGGACCTTTAATAAGCTTAGGAAACAGTATTAACAGTCATCAGTAGACTTATTTTCTGATGAACAGTTGTATCTGCCTTCTCCAACAATAAAGCACTCATTCCAAAGGTTTAGAAGCAATGCACGTTGTATAAGAGATCACTTACTGGTTACTCTGCATGCCTGTGAAACCTTCATAGCTTTACCTTTATAAACTTTTGTAAAATATTTAAATAAACCTCAGACACATAGCGAGTTTATCCCCCAGATGTATACACACCTATAGTCACAGATATAGAGTGTCAGATATACTATAATAACCCAAAGTAATAGGTGTTCGTTTACCTTTGTTAGGTAGCTGGCTAGAAAATAGTAGATGTGGTCATCTGGGACAGACCAGAAGTTTACCCGGAGATCGCCGCTCACTTTGACACCCCCCTAAGAAAAACGGGGAGGGCTGGGGAAACAGCACAGGGCCACTAAGCTGCCACCTGAAAAGGCAGCCAGTCACCCACTCACTGTAAGGCATAAAAGAAGGTGTCCAGAGGGACTACAGGACTGAGCACTGGGAACAGTCCATGCTGCTGTGCTTTCTCAGACCAGGACGGCTTCAAAGCCTATCTCTGGAGCACAGGCCGCGGCCCAGGCCACCTCCCTATTCCCGTGAGTGGCCCATTCCAGGGAAGGACCCTCTAGGGCTGCTTCCCCGAGTGTGGCCCTTTCCACGCTCTCAGGGCCTTTCTTACGTGGTGCCTTCATCTCTCCTGATTAACCTCCTGTGCACCCACTTGTTCCTGTTTGAGTGTTTACTGAGCAGGTAAGCAAGGACTGAAGTGTGTGGAGTAACCTTAAGATTTCCCGCCTGTAACACTTGAATTATAAAGTGGCCATTTAGCAGGCTGTAAAACAGATATTCAAGGCCTGACTCTGCTAAAATGCAATTGGCTAAGTACCCAAAGCCTAACGGTGATCATAAACACGGCAGATTATCCTGGTAAAACATAAAATGTTTCCTCTTAAGCTAGTTTTTCATAGTATCTCACTAAGAGCAGAAAGCCTTATTGGTTTAACTATGAAGAACACAGGAAATTATTTTAACAAAAACGCCAAGCTCTTGCTGTCTAGGCTAGTTCTCATAAATTTTTACCAAGAGCAGATTAATGTCTTAAGAAAACAACTGCTTTAAAGATAGAATCAGTGCATCACATGTGAGTTAAAAACAAATAAGTTTATGTATTGCTAATCATTCGCAACTCTCAGTTCATACCAATAAGTATCTCCTTTTATTTATTGGGTTTTCTTACAATTAAAACAATCTTTATAGAAATATTTTATTTTAGACAAAATACTCCTTTTCTCCAAGATGAAGTCCTTATGTCTTTTTTCTTTCTCCTTCTCCCTCTTCTCTTTCTCCCTCTCTTTTCATTTATCTAAAGTCCTTTTAGTTTCCTATTTTTTCTCTAGCTTTTACATATGAAAAAACCCCCAAAGGACCCTTGATTTTCTGAAACTAGTGGATCTCGTTTAGCATAATATTTTGGCTTCCATTTTATAAAAAGAAAAAGAGCATCCACTGCAAGCTCTCCTTTTGGGCCGACACAGGAGGATCATGGGAGTGGAGACACGGTGGCCATGTCCCCATCCAGAAGGCAGGGAGCGAGCCCGTGGGGCCTGGAATCCGGCCCCTGGACCGATGGCCTCTGTCCTCTCTCCCCAGCCTGTTTGTAATCCTCTAACCTGGAGGTTGGCCCCGCCAAAGGAATGTGAATCTCACACAAGTCTGGGAGGGAGGTCCCAAAGTGGGTCGCTGTGACAGTTACTATTCATCACAGTAATATTTCCCCAAGACCTACTACTCTCTGTGAATTTCTCACGCTTGTACTCCAAGAGCAGGACTCGAGTTGGGAGGCCAGGTGCAGGCATACCCACGGCCCCCAGCAGGTCCGGGCCATCTCCCACCCATCTGTCAGCCCGCCCGCTCAGGAGTGGATGGCAGGGACCTGCTCAGTCCTGCCGCCACCTGCAGAACCCAACAGATGCTGGCTTTCAGGAAGGGCACCCATGACACAGAGCCAAATGTCCCGAAAGAACCAAGCCTAACGCTCACAAGCGCCCTTCATTTATATCCTGCTGTCTAGAACCACACTGTACAACAGGCCAGCCACCACGCTACCCGCTCTGGTTTTCCAAATTTAAATATGAAGTGGAGTTGATTGGCGTCAGCCCTCCTGTACTAGCTGCCTGCCCAGGGTGCTGCAGCTGCGTGGGGCTGAAGGCTGGTGCAGAACTACGTCCATGGGAGATGTCTGTCCTGGCAGGGACAGTGGCACCGTCCCTCTTGCTGCACGCGGTGAGCAGGGGTCCTTCTCTGTTAGTCCCAGGGTGTGTGAAGAAGCAGCACGTGCCCGGGACTGCCTGCTCCTTCAGAGCCCTTTCTGCTTGGCCTGCTGGCGTAGAAAGCACAGGAAGCCTGCCGGCTTGGCAGGTGCCCGAATGGCGGGAGGCGACTTGCTGGCAGCACCTGAAAACTCCCTCATTCTCAGAGGAAGACGCCAGTGTCAGAAAGGTGAGGCCACGAGGATCCCGGCTCCTCACCTCCCTGGGCCTTGTGAAATGCTGGAGCCAGGCTCTCACCCTCACGGTTTCTTCTGGCCCCAGTCACGCCCGGGGGCTGGTTAATGCGCTCTAGCCAGGAGGCCGCACGTCGTTGCTTTAGGACAGAGACGCGCTGCTGGCCTTTGCGGAGCAGCTGGCGCGCAGCCAGGTCACAGGAGATGCTGGCTGTCCCCTGCTGCTCAACCTCATTTAGTCTGCTCCCTGGCTGCTTGTTTAAAGCTGGGTAAGGTACTTTATATTTTGTACTTTAATTTCCCCAGTGATAACAGGCATCTGTTTATGCCAGGTTTCCCCTAAGAAAGGATCTGGGATGTATAAATGAACTCTTTGGGGTTCTGAGCAAAGTTATTCTGTTATGACTTGGACAAAGAATGTCCCCAGACACATTGCTGGCAGTGCAGCTGTGTTCAGAGGAGAAATGGCCGAATCAGAGTTCTAAACTCATCAGCAGGCAACCCATCCTAGGGCTAATCACGGAATACACTCACTGGGCGCTAACTGTAGGCGGTAGAGTGTGCCCTGAGACTTAGGGAGTGTCTTGGGGGCTCTCTGTCCCTGGTCTCCTCCCCCCCCTTTTCTCCTCTCCTCCTCCTCCTCCTTCTCTCTCTCTTCTCTTTTCCTCCCTCTTCCTCTCTCTCTCTCTCTCTCTCTCTCTCTCCCTTTGCTTTCCAGCGGCCATAAGCAGGCAGCTGTCGTCCACCACACCTACCCATCCTAAAACTGGCATGATGGCACACAGCTATGATCCCAGTACTTGTGGGGCTGAGACAGGAAGATCACAGGTTTGAGGTCGGCCTCAGCAACTTAGCCAGAACCTGTTTCAAAATACAAAATAAAAAGTGCCTAGGGGCTGGGTGTGGTGGCGCATGCTTATAATCCCTGCGTGTGGCAGGGGGAGACAGGAGAATCATGTAGGCTCAAAGCTAGCCGCTCTGGCTTAAGAGACCTGTTTCCAAATAAAATATAAAATAGATCTGGGAGTGTAGCCCAGAGGTAGAAGGGCTTCCAGGAACCCCAGGACCACACACACAAAAAAGTGCCTGGGGATGCAGCTCAGAGGTAGGTTGCCCCTGGATTCAATCTCCAATACCAAAAGGGGAGAGAGTAGTCAATAGAGTCTCAAGACAGAAAGTGGCTTGAAGGAAACTAGACACCTGGTTAGCTGTGGAGGAACAAGGGCCAGGACCCAGCCCTCTGGCTTCTGGTTCTCTGACACCATGACTATGAGCCCAGGCACCTGAAACCCTCCTGGTGGGAGCCCGGGGGCGTGGATGTGTAGGTGCAGGCTCTGGGGTTTGCCCTGCTGTTGCTGGTGGGGCCAGGTAGCTGGGCAGTCTAGACACTAGCACACCTGAGAGAGGAGGGCCACGACACCACACGCAGCTCGGCACCAGTGTCCAGGCCTTCAAGAGTGGGACTGGCTCCCTCCTAGGCCCACGCTTCGGTCCCTCCCTGCTGGGCCCAGGTGAACCCAGAGTGCTCCTTCTGCCCCAGGGCCTCTCCAGGCTGTTTTCTCTCCCCAGCATCCCTGGACGGTCTTCTTCTTTCCCGGGCGCATCTGCATCCACGCTTAGATCAGGCCGACCCGAGGTGTCTGTATGAGCCCGTCTGGTCAATTTGCGGTGATTACTTCTGCCGCCTCGCCCACTGGCTGCGTGGCCTGAGACCTGCAGGTCTGATTAGAAGGCAAGAGACAGCCAGGGAACCAAATGTGTGGAGGGAGGCTTCAGACACGCACAGGACACCCCGGAAGGCTAGCGGGTCCAGGGAAGGGGCAGGTGAGTACGTGGGCACGGGGGTTGGGGGAGGAGGAAATAAATTCTCTGGTGCCCAGGGAGGGCAAGGGGAAGGGAGAAGGCTGCTGTTCGCTCTGGGGTCCCTGCTCCAGCCCTCCCAGGTTGCTCTGGGGCTCAGTCTCCCCACGTGGCTCCTGGGGACCCAGCTGGGCAAATATTCCGGAGACCAGTGAGGCCTTGAAGGGACACAAAGGCCTTCGCAGGCCTCTTGGCCTCCTTGAACCTCAGTTTCCCCGCCTGTCCAGTGAAGCAGGTGACCTGTTCAGGAAGTAGCCATGAGGCCCAAGTGCAGTTGTAGGAGGTGGGACAAGGGGGCCTTGAGGTGCAGAAGTCTCCAGGTGGACATGTGCTGGGCAGGGCGGGCCCAGAAGCGGGCCACTCTCTCAGGATCCCTCTGAAAGGTGGGTCCCGGAGCCCTGTCCTTCCTGGGGTGAGCATCCCCTGCTGCTGGGAGAGACCTGCAGGCTGGGGGCAGGCCCAGAGCTCCTGCCTCTGCCTGGACCAGAACCCCACTGCCCTTCCTCCCAGACCTGGCACCCTGACTCC
The DNA here is from genome assembly GCF_963383645.1 of Muscardinus avellanarius. Classification (NCBI taxonomy): domain Eukaryota; kingdom Metazoa; phylum Chordata; class Mammalia; order Rodentia; family Gliridae; genus Muscardinus; species Muscardinus avellanarius. The sequence goes on along the minus strand of NC_137805.1, from coordinate 19,827,380 downwards.
AGCCTGGCAGGCTGGCCACTGCCATTTGGGGAGCAAAAGCAGGAGGCAGGAGAGCTTAGTCATGGGTTCTGGGTGCCCAGCTCAGGCACAGAGCCCTCCAGACAACACTACCTTCACAAAGGGAGCCATCAGAACCAATTTCAGCATTGGGTACGGAGAGCGGGAGAAGCGCGGTAGACGTGGACGGAGACACAGCAGGTGCCGTGTGAACGGTCTCCATCCCTCGGAACCTGGTTCTGGTGTCTAATTACAATGCACCAGTAACACTTCTAAAAATTAAGTTAAAATTTAAAAGCCACCTTCCCCAGGGGAAAGAAGGAGCCAGAGGCAGTTGTGGACATCTGCCTGTGTGTGACGGGCAGTGCAGATGGACGTGGGGTCTGCGGGCGGATGCTGTGGGGTGCGCTGCAGGCCTCTTTGGGCGCGAGGAGCAGAGAGGTGGGGCAGTTTTCAGTAGGACGCTGGGAATGGGTGCTGGCGACTGAAGCCCGCCATTCCTGAGGGGGATTGAGGAGAAACTAGCTCTTCCGGTCTCTTACCCTTCCACACGCGGGGCAATCAGCTTGCCGCATCCCACACACAGCGAAGCTTTTGTTGCAGTTGCACCGATCCGGGGACATCTGGCAGCCCTGGAATGCTGAGGGTTTCTGCTCACCAACGCGGCTTGTCTCTCTACTTAAGGGTTTTATAATGACTCAATAAAAGGTCACGCATTTTATGTTAAGGTTGATTTTTTGTAATGACTCAATAAAAGGTCATATGTTTTATGTTGAAGTCTTACATTTAAAAATGTTTATTTCTAGGAGAGGTGTCAGAGTTTAAAGAAAAATGGGGGAGAGAGGAAGGGAAGAAAATGCGAGGTTCGAGGAAGGAAACAGACCAAATGCTGTTACACGTATATATGAATTATCACTAGGAATCCCAGTATCATGCACAATACACCACTATTTTACTTTAAAAATGTTCACTCCTAAGTTTCTTATATTTCTGAACTTGTAAGACTTTTTTTTTTATGGTACTGGGGATTGAGCCGAGAGTCATTCTGCCTCTGAGCTATACCTCCAGCCCTCTTTTATTTTGAAACATGGTCTCTCTAGATTGCTGAGGCTGACCTCAAGCCTGTGCTCCTCCCATCTCAGCCTCCCAAGCACTGGGATTACAGCAGTATTCCAGCTCCCCTGAGGGAGTTACTATTCTTATTCAGAGCTCTGAATACAAATGTGAGCCCTTCACATTTGTAGGATAATAACCAGAGAACAGGCCTCTGGGATGCTTAGTTTTCTCTATCATATCAGTTTTTCAACGCGAGAGGGAGAAACAAAACAGTCTTAGGACTTCACTTAGTATAAATAGAGACTCGACTCTCTGCCGCCCCAGTCCCTTCTCCTCTCTCAGATCGGGCCGGGAGCGGGATGCAGGTCCTGTTGGCACAGGGCTGCAGGCTCTGCCTGCCGGGCAGCAGGGACTGTTCCCGTCCGATCGATCGATCGATCGATCGATCGATCGGGGCTTCCACAAGTGATACCTGCTGGGGCAACTCAATTTCTGCACCTGGAAATTGAGATCTTAGTTCTACTTGTCATCACAGTCAAACAGAGGGGGCAAATGGGACACCATCTGCTTTGAGAAAGTCCCCACGGTGATATAAGCCTGACCTTTCGTCTGGAATGCTGACAGCCAGCCATCCCGCAGGAAACTGCACGGGAGAGGCTGAGTCTCAGTTCCAGGGACTGGCTGACTCCCTGCTGGCCTGGGCTGAGGGTGCTCAGCCAGGACAGGGTCCAGGCAGACGCTGTTCTGGGTCGGGATGACATCAGCCCAGGAGGCACTGCTGGTGCCCAGCCACAGCAGAGTGTCCACGGCAAGGGTCTGGCAGGTTGTGTTTCTTCCTGGGTGTCTCTGTTTTGCTGTGTCATTTCATCATGACCTGAGGTGGCCGTTTCAGCTCCAAAACATTTCCTCCCTACATGTCATCGTTAACGCAGTGTGCTAGAGGTATTATCTCCTGTGCTTCTGACGTAGGAGAGGCGCTGACAGTCATCTACGAATGTCTCCTGAAATCATTGCCGCCTTCTGACCCATTAATGTTGTCGGCACACTCTTTCAGCCCAGAACAACGGGACCTGTGGTTGTCTCCAGAAACTCAGTCCGACTGACGTTTTCTATCAACGTTGGGGAAAACATCCCTGCCTTCGGCTTAAAAAAGAGAACAGAAATGCTCATGGCATTTTCTTGTCAGGAAGGACCCTCTGTGGACTGAGCAGAAATGAACTTGGCGATAATCAATATTTCTTCTCAGGAGGAGACTGGGTTTGATGTAATCGCTGGGGAATCATTTGATCATGGCTGGCAACTAACAGGAGACCTAATCCCATTAGCAAAGTGCCGTCTGCCTGCGAGGAACAGCAAGCAGAGAGGAAGTGGAAGCAGGGGGAACCTGACTGCCTAATTAAGAAAAGTGGAGACAGAGCCGGGAGCGCCACCCCGCGCTCTCACTAATTGATGGGGGCACTGCCGTGTGAGGGACTCTCAGCTCCGGTCTCCATGGTTTTGCTTAATAACAACGCAAACATCAGATGCATTTCAGGGAGCTTTAAAAAATCAACTTCAGGAAATCCTTGAAAAATGGCCACTGTGGGACGCAGCACATCTCAGTAGCTGAAACAAATAAAGTTCAACTGTTGAGAAGCAGCGTCTTGACAAACAAAATAAAGCTCACAGACCAGAACCAGGAACCCGGCGGAAGGAATCCAGTACTCTGAACTGCGGGATACCCTGAACTGAAAAAAAAAAAAATCAACTTCATTGAGGCAGGATGTGCATCTAGTTTAAGGACATGGGTCTCGATGCATGTGCGCACCGTGCGATGACCCTTATGATCAAGGCTTCCAGCATGTGCCCTTGTAGTCAGCACCCTGTCCTCAGTCCTGACCGGGGCCAACGCCGGTCTGTCTTGTCCCATCATGTAGATTTGAATTTTCAGAATTTATATAAACGACTGAAAGAGCATAAAGTCTTTTGTGTCTGACTCATTTTGCTCAACAGAATGTTTTATGAAATTTACTTGTGTCGTGTCTATCCACTGGTGTTCATCTTTATATACGATTGGATACCTACTTTTTCTCCAAGTTGCTGGCTGTCCTGAGCACAGGTGCTGTGACCTTTGTGCATGCCTCCCTCTGGGTTTCCTTTCCTTTGGGTACAATTACTTGGAACTTAAGGGGATGACTTTTATGGTAAGCAAAAGCTTAACTTCATAGGAAACCTCCAAGCTGTTTTACAAAGTGTCTGAGTTTCAGTTCTTCCAAATTTAGATTTACCGCTCTTTAAAAAAAACTCAGTGAATTTTGTGTGTGTATGTATATGCTCACGTGTGGTACCTCACTGTGGGACCTGTGTTTCCCCTAATGTTGAATAAACCTCTTTTCACATGTTATTGGTGACTCATGCATTTTTTATGGTGTTGGCTAAAATCAGATGTTTAAAAGATAAAAGATCACTAATATTCAAAGAATTAGGATCCCCCTCGCAAATGAATCAGATAGTTGAGCAGTATCTGCATATATAGTAGTCATTTAAACTATAATATGGAGTGTGTTTTTGTTTTCTTATGAGTAGTATTTGTACACTCTGTGGCCTGACTTCAATGTCTATGCAACTTGTCCCATTCACTGACTATTTCCCCAACTTTAGCAGTGAAATCACCAAGTCAGGCTAACCCTGCGGCTCTGTCGCGGGCCTCCTTCCCACCCTGGCAGCTAACAGGTGGCCCATTGCAAAGCTGACATTTCTTTCCCCTCTTTCCTTCCTTCTCCCTTGTTTACAAGTAACAGGCTCTTTCTTAGCAGTTTACTGACTGAAGGAGTGGAGACCGACTCAAGGACGACATCGACATGGACCGTGTCTCTTCTGGAAAGCCCAGGTGACCCCGAAGAGCTCACTGGTAAAAGGAACTTGATTACTTTGTTTGGGGAGAATCCAGGGTAAGACTCTGAACTTTTAAGTTGATTGTTTTTTTCAGGTTTGCTAGCAAATCAATCGATCTCTTTTTCTCCCTTTCCAAAGGCTTGTCCCAGTTATTTGACGCAGTACACTGGGCAGACATGGGCATTCAGTTTCTCTTCCAGAGAAGGATCGAGCAGGGCTTTTGCTGTCCTGTGCTGTATCGCAGCTGGACAATGACGGCATTCATTTGATGGTGATCAGTAGCAGGCCTGGGACTGTGGAAAGTACTAAATGTCTTAGAACTTCAAGTCATGAATGTCATCCAGAGGCTTTGTCTACGAGTCACTCAGGAAAATGACTGGCAGGCCTACACTGCACTAATGCAGTTCTTGGTAATGGTGTGCTACTCTGCAGAAACTTTTTCCTCTTTCCCAAAGACTTGTCCCAATTATTTGACTTGGCACACTGGGGCAGGCCCGGGGATTCAGCCTCAATTCCAGAGAAGGATGGTGCAAGCTTTCGCTGTCCAATGCTGTATCGCAGCTGGACGATGATGCCATCTACCAGCTGAACACTCCGCTGGCTTTATGACTTGGCCTCCAGTGTTGCGACAGTTCCCTACCCTGGTGCACACGTGAGACAAGCTCTGAAACTCACAGACTCATCTACTCAGCAATGCTGGCGAACGCCTCCTCCGCGCCAGCCCCGCTGCCTGCTGGGAAGTGAATGGTAGCGGCAAGAATGTGTTTCTCCTGGAGCCCTGGTGGGTCCCTCACACTGTGTGACCTTTTCAAGTGTAGCTCACATCAAGTGGATTAGCAACTCTACAAAACTATGCTTTAATGCTGCCTTAACTAAAAATTAACATTAATGCTTAACGAAGTCAGTTTCCCATCCAAGGGGCAGTGTTGAGCAGGACAAGGTGTGGACAAAGATACATGGCAATTTTATTTATTTATTTATTTATTTATTTATTTATTTATTTATTTATTTGTGGTACTGGGGTTCCTGGAAGCCCTTCTACCTCCGGGCTACACTCCCAGACCTATTTTTTACATTTTCATTTTGGAAACAGGGTCTCCTAAACCAGCGCGCGCAGCTGGCTTCGAACCTGCGCGATCCTCCTGTCTCTGCCTCCCAAGCGCGGGGATTACAAGCGTGCGCCACCACGCCCAGCTACATGGCAATTTTAGATGAGCCTCATGGAAATTATATTGGGTGGAAAGGGATAATCTGAAAGCAATACGTGCCGTATGATTTCTTTTTGTGAAATTTGTGGAATTATCCCCTCACTGAGCTGGAGCTCAGGTTAGAGGAGGCTGAAGCCTAGGACAGGGATGGGATGCAGGCGGCACGGGTGTGGCTAGCAGGGGTGGCAGGAGGGAGCCGTGGTGAAGGCAGAGCTCTGGGTCTTGATTTTGATGATGGCCACGTGTCATTTTACGAATAGTTGCGCACCTGCACACACGTGCACAAATGAACACATGCAAGCTGGTGACGTCGGGATGAGCGCCAGGCGTTGCAGCCAAGGCCAACTTCACGCAGGCACCTCTGCATGCCCCAGCTTCTTCGTGGGGATGAAAGTAATGACGCCATCACCATGGGGCTTGTCACAATGGGTTAAATAGTAAACTAGATGACATATTCAGTCAAGAGATTCATTTAGTCTTCTCTGTTGCTCTGGGTGGGTGGACGGTTGGGTGGATGAAAGGACAGGTAGGTGGATGGATAAGTGGGTGGGTGGTGGATGGAGAGGCGGATAGATGTATGGGCTGTGGATGAATGGCTGGGTGGGCGGTGGATCGATGGATGGATCAATGATGGATAGAAGGTCTAAGATAGGCTGGATGGTTTAAAGGTAAACACAACCACTGCACTTTGGAAAGTGGGAGTCAGAAAAGAATTAATTGAGAATTGGAATCCAATTCCTAAACACTTATTTCAGTCACTGCAAGTAGAGTTTCAGAGGAGTCTCATGAGCTACTTGGAGGGGGCACTGGTACCCACCGTGTGGATACGGAGCCAAGACTCACGGAATGTAGCACTGGCTCAAGAATGGAGATGTCAGAAGTGGAATTCAAACCCAAGTGAGATGTATCAGAAATCTGTGCTCCTGAGTTTGCACTACTTAAAATTGTTTTAGTTTAGGGCATAGTGGCTGATAAGTGCTTTAGTAACTTCTTGGTGGTAAGTTGGAAACAGAGAAATATTGCAGTTTAGTTCTGAGGAGACAAGGCCTAGAGATAAGGGCTTGGGACTCCTGGCAGGTAGGTAACGATTAAATCCATGCAACTATGGGAACTTAACCTTGGAAGGCAGCCAGGAAGAGGCTTCCGGGAGTCCCAAGAATGAGCGCTCTGACTGCAGACCCCAGTGAGCCCACCTTCTGTGTTGCAAACCAAGGACACATCCCAAGGCAAGCCCAGCTTGTAACAATCAAAATAACAGAGTCTGCCATGTCCTGAGGGCCCCATCAGGACCCGGGAGATGACCGGGACACCCTGATTCATCCTGTGTCCACTAGACTGACAGCCTTGTCACAGACCTCATGAAAGTCACCTTCAAAAGAGGAGCCAGGACCCCAACTGCCTCTCACTCTGGAGCTCCCAGCATTCTCCCTTGAACGTGCATGCCTAGCTTTCCTAAACAGATCCACCCGTAGCTCTCCCCTCTCTCTTGGAGATTCTTTTCTGACCCTGAGACACGGCAGCGACACCAGCGTGCAACGTGTACAATGTGCATCACACGTCAGGTTCCGATAAGCACTGAATGAGGCGGAGAAACTGATGAGAACCCGCAGTGGGAAGACGGAGAGTCAGGGAAGAAATGCGAGGCAGACACAGGCACTTAAACGCGCTCTGGGGAGCCTAGCATACGTCCCCGCACGGTGGCGGAGGTGAGAGAGCCGCCCACTGTGGGATCCCCCAAGGAGAGGTAAGAGTCGTGACGCGGGTGTGGAGAGGGAACACATGAGATCTGGCTAAATGGAACCTGGGGTAACACACAGAAGCTGGTTGTCCCTGTTCAGGATTTGAGCTCCTGGTTTTATTGTTTGTTTTCGTATGAGGAATTGAACCCAGCGGCATCCTGTCTCTGAGCTATACTCCACCCTCCGTTTTATTTTTATTTTGAAACAGGGTCTTGCTAGGTTTCTGAGAGTCTCAGTACATGGCTGAGGCTGGCCTCTAACCTGCGATCTTCCTATCCCAGCCTTCCAAGGACTGGGAGTACAGACATGCACCTCCGTACCCGGCCAACTCTTTTCCAAGAATGTTGTGCAGGGAGCTGTAATTACTCCTCCTCTTCCCATGTGTTCTCTGCTGGGGCTGGGACTGAAGGTCCAGCTGGGAGGCTGTGTATCCAGTGCTGCGTGTCTAGGTCCATCTGGGAGGCTGCGTGTCCAGTGTCTAGTGGCCACTGGAACCAGGGCTGGGGTGGAGTGCCCCCTGTGCTGCGGGCTCCACAGAGCTCCTGTCCCTGTCCACGCCTGACCATGTGCTTTGCACTGCTTGCAAGGGTGAATTTACTTATTCTGGGTCAGAAAAGTCCATAGTTCCATCTTGGAAGTTAAAGACTACTCCCTCGGTGTTTTCAGCAGGAGAATCACCACTCAGGACACAAAGTCAAACCTGCTCTCCACCCCTCACCTGAGCTATTTGAAGACAGCATGGCCCCCAGCTCCATCCAGCTCATGGGGTCTACAGTGTGTGGCCCCCACATGTGAGTGCCCAACAGATGGAGACAGAATGGGAACGCCTCCGTGTCTGGCTGGCCATCTGTCACTCAGCACATGCCTGCTCCGGGTCACCATCTAGCCTGCCTGCCAAGCCCAGCTGTGAGCAGGCGTTTGGCGTCTCCATCCCAGCCCTGGAAGCCTCGCCCTTATTTTAATTAACTTGTGGTCCCTTGGATGCTTGGCGGCCTAGAAAGGTCTGTTGATGCCTGTGAGTGGCTGGCATCCTTCCAGGACGATGACATCTTCTAGGCACACATTCTCTGCATCCCGACCCCACTGCTCACCGGGCATCACCTTTTCCATCTGAATCATGGATTCCTCTTCAATCAGAGTACATGTAAAAGGTTATATAGCCCGGTGCAGTGGCATGTGCCTGTAATCCCAAACTTTAGGAGGCTAAGACAGGAGGATGGCAGGTTAGAGACCACCCTCAGTAACTTAGCAAGACCCTCCGCACCTTAGCAAGACTCAGTTTCAAAATAAAAAATAAAAGGGCTGGAGTGTAGCTAGCTGGAAGATAGAATGCCCCTGGGTTCAAGCCCCAGTACCAGAATAGGTAGATGAATGACTAGCTGGTCTTAGCAGAGCAAACCTGTAAGAGCTCGTGGAAAGCAATGCAGCACGCTGGGCACAGCCTCCTCGAGGGTGCGCCCCAAGCCGCGTGCCTGTGCTACCCACTGAACAGTCTCCGGGACCGGTGGCCATTTCTCACACAGCGGCGCAGTCTGGAAGTTCACCCAGCACACTCAGAGCGCCATTTTGATCATTCATCAGGTTTTCACGTCTACACTCGCTTATGAAGAATGCCAGCAAGAAGTAGCCAGGAAATTGATCACCACTTATAAGTTATGAGGAGAAGTGGGAGCAGTCATCAGTCACCGAGCCTACCTGGGAGGGACGCGTGTTTTCAGCAGAGCCGGCGGAGAAGGCAGGCGTTGGGGTCTGGCAGAGTGCGGCGTGATGGATCTGTGGCTTCAGGGCAGCTCGGGGCCATTTTCCTGTCCTTTTCTAGAATCCCCTCTCTAATATCCTTTCTGAGTGTTTAAATGATGGATACGCTCGCCAGGCGGAGAGGTGAGACAGCTGGCCATAAAATGTTCCATAATGTAAAAATGAAAGCCATATATTTAAAACACCAAAAACAGACTGGACGAGTGGCAGAGAGATGGTGTGCCGACGAGGCCCAATTGGGGGGACATCCATCTGCGGTCTCCTGGCAGCCACTGCAGGGCTAGGGACACATCTTGTGCTGCAGAGAGAAGAGAACCAGCTTTCCTCGGGGGCAGGTTCCCTCTCCTGGAGGAATGGCTGTGCTCCCGTGGGCCTCACAGGGAGCCCGGCATGGGGACCACTGCAGCGTCCTCTGCTGTAGCGACCACACCTGAGTTCCCATGAGTGACGTCAAGGGCAGAGCACGGAAGCACAGTCCACACAGAAAAGTGCTCGAGGACAGAGAGGGAGTCTGGCTTAGAATACCCGAGCAAATTCAGAGCCGCGCAGTCTCTAAAGGGCCCTCTCCAAAGTGGCCCTTTCACCTAGGCTTTACGCGTCAATCCATAACTCAAGGGTGATCTTCCTGGATAGCTAACTTCACTGTTAGCAGTGTTCTTAACAGTGCAGTTAATTGTTTGGGCTATTGGAAAATAGCATATCAAGTTGCTCGTCATCCACTGTGTCCAACAGATGAGCAGAGCTACTAAACGAATGCGTATTTGCCATATCTTAACATTTCAGTGATGCGCGAGCTCCGTGGAACCATGGTTCAATCATCGCTGGGACAAAGAGAATCTTCCTAAAGATGCCACTTGACCATCTACCTACCCCCTCTCCTACAAAAAATGCCGAACACACTTGCTTGAGCGACTGTGTTTCGAATGGGCCACCTCTGTGTGGCCCAAACACGAGAATGATCGCTTTGGCTCGTCCAGAACATATCTGGCTTCTCTTGAAGGGATTTCAGGTGGAAAAATAAGTTCTACTTGGTGCATTACTTTCCCACGGTCAGTTTTTTCATTGTGTCTTCCTCTTTCTGGTGAGCTCTGCCATTGAGTGGAGGGGCCCAAGCCCCTCAGCTCGGGGCACAGTCACAGGCACGGGATGCTGGCAGGTGGCCGCCGGGCACTTTCAACACCTTTCTCCTCACTGAAGCCAAGATTCACACCACAAAGGAGGCATGGGGCAATGTCCCGCCACACCTCGCTTACCTCCTGCGTTGAGGGTAAACATTCAGGAGTGTCACTTACTGAACAAACACTAGAACAGAGTATTGTCCAAAGACTTAGGACAGTTTCCTGAACCCTCAGTAAGCTAACGCAGGGCGTTATTACACAACGAGCACTTGTTACTTAGCAAATATGGCATCGTTTCATCTTCCACATGAGACCAGCAAAGGCAAAGAACTCACCCCAAATCCCACAGCCCAGGAGCCAGGCAGCCTGGGCTCCTGGGCCTACACCCTTCACCGCTGTGGGGCCCAGAAGAAGTAGAGGCTGGCGGTAAGGACATGACCCTGCGCACCCCACGCAGCCCACATGTGCACTCCATTTTATAAGCTTGTCTGTGCAAAACATAGCATACCTGCACACGTCCACACTGGCATGGATGCGTGCCATTTTGCCTGGAACCATATCTATAAAGAACAGATTGTAGAATCAAGTTGTTTTGCAGATGGCGGCCGCACATGGTTTCTTCTCTCTCTTCAGACCATTTTTCTATCATTTTCTAGAATTCCCTCTTTAATATCCTTACTGAGTGTTTAAATGATGGATACGCTCACCAAGTGGCAAGGTGAGACAGCTGGCCACAAAACGTTTCATAATGTAAAAATAAGAGTCACACACACACACACACACACACACACACACATATATTTTTTTTTTTTTGCGGGTCTGGGGATGGAACCCAGAGGCATTTGACCTCCGAGCTACACCCCCTACTCTATTTTTTATTCTTTATTTTGAAACAGGCTCTCACTGAGTTGCAGAGGGCTTCATTAAGTAGCTGAGGCTGTCCGTGAACCGCAATCCTCCGGTCTCAGCCTCCCGAATGCTGGGATTACAAGCATGCGGCACCACGTCCGGCTAAGAGTCATATATTTAAAACACCAAGAAACAGAGACTGGACAAGTGGCAGAGACAACACCACAGGGCAAGTGGTGTGCAGAGGAGGCCCAACTGGGGGCATCTGTCTGAGGTCTCCTGGCAGCCAGAGTAGGGCTGGGGACACACCCTCCAGCACTTGGAGACCTCTCTGAGGGTCTCACTGTTGAAACCTCCCCTGCACCACAGCTGGCCTCTGACACTTGCCACAGCCACAGGATGAGGTGAGCACCCCAGGCCCTCTCTGGAGGAGCATCCCCAGGAGAAACAACCCAAGGTGGAGGTGTGGCTCCCGGCCTCCTGGTCATTCCGGGTAGCAGCCTATCTGACAGCTTCTTGTTCCAGGCGAAGCACTAACAGAGGCCTGGACTTTGTCCCGGCTGCAGTGGCAGGGGGTCAACACCTCCCATTGCTGGGGTTGCACTGAGTTGCCAATGGAGGCAGCCGAAGTCTCCCATGGTCAATCGCCCTCGCTACTGCAGACAGCTGGACTACCTTACAAACTGGAAGCATAGCAGCCCCGAGTGGGATGGGCAACGCCGCATAGCACAGGACCTGTGCCCGGACCATAATAACTCACTCACTCTGTACGGCTATGCCTCAGAAAGTACATGGGGCTGGTTAGTGGGGGGGCCGGTGAACCCGTCTGTAACCAAAGAGCTGGACGGCTGCCCCCAGAACCTGGTCAGCATGCCACTCCTTCACAGAGCACCAACCTGTGGTGCGAGGGCTCTCTGCATTTGCAGACATTATGGCTGGCCAGGCCTCCCCGCCCACTGGACAGGAAGGTGTACCTGGGGAGCCCATGTATACAGGGATGGATACCCCTGACCTTCCCATAAACCTAGTGATTACCCTGTATATCACCGCCCGCACCACGCGCACCGACCTCGTGGTGGATTTACCTTTCAGTTTTGTTCCAGGAGGTGATACAAAAATGCAGATCTACAGGCAGAAGCCTTAGTCCTACGCGTGGCAGAAACTTTAAACATACCCCTCCAGGCTCGTTGTCTTTCAATGGGCGAAACCATCCAGATGTGGAAGGAAGGTGGTTTTGCATAACAGAATGGCGTTAGACAGCGCGCCGCTGCTCGGGTGGAGTGTGTGCCCTTCTCCACGCAGGGTGCTGGAGACCGTTCCAGACCACCAGCTGCAGGCACAGTCAGCCTTAGCAGAGATGGATCTGGCGGTACAGGGTTCTCAAGCCTTTCAGGAGGACCCGCTCACCACCTCGTGGGACTCACTGGGCTCCTCCTGGAGAGGGTATTGACTATTTTCACCTGGGTGACTGGGGGAATGATAGTCACCGGTTGCACCCTCTGTTGTCAGTGTTTGGTCCCAGTGCAATGCTGTCTGGGTCGAGTGGCTCCCCACCAGCCTGGCGGTAAGGCCAGGACTCCCGCGCAGCCGCAGATGTGCACTGTTACAGGACCAGGACTGGGCGAACCGCAGCATGCTTGCAGATGGATGTGCGCCATTTTGCCTAGAACTATATGCATATGTGGAGTAGGATTGTAGACTAAGGTTGCTCTTCTCCGGATGGCAACTCTGCACGCTTTCTTCTCTTTGGGGATCTCATCACTGAAACTCCCCGGCAACCACAGCTGCCCTCTGGCAGCCACTGTATTCTGTGCCACAGCCCTGTGGCGGCAGAGTCTGCCAGCTGACGTCTCTCAAAGAGGCAACCACTGAAAGGGGACAGATGCCCATCAGAGGGGAAGAAGATCCCAGCGGACAAAGGCAAATCTGACCACCCCAAGGTGCCCTGGAGAGCGGGTTAGGTGACACGGGGGGCTGCTGGTAGAGAAAGGGGGGAACCAGGGGCTCGGAATCTGGCTTTATTATTTGTGTGTGAAAATGGTGGGTGTCACTTACTCGTCTGTAAAATTGCATTAGATTCTTTTCTAAGCCCTTCTCTAACTTGGACCCTCCCGATCTAATAATGAGTGCCATCTTGGTTACCTAAGCATCCTTCCCACTTGTCTTTACTCTGCTCTTTGTTCTACAAAAATGAGTTGCGGGGACGCTATAGGAATATGAATCTCTCTTGGTACTTCAGAAGGCACTTCAGAGTCTCACAGTCCTCAGCTTATCACTTAAACATCAATTATCCCTGCTTGGTTGCTAAGGAGAAGGCTTCGTTAATGGAGAGCTCTGATTAATAAATGCCAGGCACCAGAGAGCTTTCTATAATTGAATGGGCCACAGCTGGCAACTTTTGAACTGCGGTGTGCCACAGGCACATTTATCTGGTCCCCGGCAGTTGGGGCATGGGAGCGCCCGGTGGGATTACCAGAGAGGTGGGCACTGGCTCTGAGGACCGCCTGGGGCAGTGCTGGTCCTGAGAAAGCCTGCTCATCCCCAGACAGAAGGGAAGGAGGGTCCCAGGGGCTCTTTCCAGTCTCCTCACTGAGGGTCAGAAACCCGGGATCAAGGGGAGCTCGTGCATGTGTGAGACTCTCCACCTGTGTGTGCAAGCAAGCGAGAGGTCTGCGTGTGCCAATGTGCACCTTGGCAGGCAAGACTGCCACCGTCTCCCGGGTCAAACCCATCCTCAGCATCACCCGGCCGTTTCGCAAGATTTCAGAGATGCTCGTGACCGCTTCTGACAGGCAGGTCTTTTTCTTTGCTCCTTGGAACGTCACCCCTCATTTGCCAGATGTCATCTTGGGGTTCGCTGTTCCCTTGGAGGGCCGCCTCCGTTCCAGCCCAGGCGTCGTTCTCTTGATTTGGGCTGGCACTGCTCTCGCCGGGCACTGTGAGAGCCAGCTCAGTTCTCCAAAGTGTCAGTTATCACAGCCAAATTGCTTCTCTCTAAAAATTTCATAAGGCGATTCCTACTTTATTGTTCCAGCCATTCATAAAAACGCAAGTTGTAGCTGCACAGAAGATATCCTGAGAGTCCACCTAATTTGATACAGTGCTCAAGTGGCAGGATTTCCATCGGGGACTGGTCGCTCCTGGTTTCAGGAGTCGGGCCCATGGCGTGTGGCCCTGCTGCCTGAGGCTGGGATGAGCTGACTCAGGGCGTGCAGAGAGAGGGGGACAGAGCAAGGGCTCTGCAAGCCAGCGAGCCAGCAAGCCAGGGGATTCAAGACATAGGCACAGGGCTAGGCACAGAGCTCAGAGGGAGAGTGCTTACCGAGCCCGTGTCAATCCCTAGCACCACAAATCAAACACACAGGAAAGACGAAGTCAACGCCCAGTCCCCAAGGCCACATCCTGTCTCCGCCTCCCAAGCACCGGGATTACAAGCCTGCGCCACCACTCCCCACCCAGAGAGGCACTTTACATCTAAATAGGAAAGCTCAAAATGAGTTCCTAAAAATAAGAGGGGGTCTGCTATGCAAGCCAGAGCTGGAGGAGAGCAAGAAGCTTATACTAATTGCGTGCAAAATGGACTTTAAGACAAAAGTTATTAAAAGAAGAAGAACACTCTAGAAAGGTGCCACTGAATCAGGAAGATACCCTGGTTGTAAAAATGTATGCACCAAACACCACAGAACCAAAACACAGAACAAAACTGGTTTTAATTGAAGGGGAAATGGACCATTTAAAATAAACAGCCTGAAGTCTTCAGTGTGCCACTTCCAATAGTGGAGGGAACCCGATAGAAGACGAATACGGTTGCGTGACTCATTTCTCAGTTTTGAAACTTACTTAAAAGCTGTAATGATCAGAACAGCATGGCGCCGGCAGAGAGACAGACAGAGATCAACGAGGTGAAACAGAGTCCAGAAATCGCCCCCTCACCTGTGTGAGCACCTAACCTGACAAGCTACTTAATGTCTAATAGAAGAAATGTCTTTTCAATGAAGGATTCCATGATAAAAGATAAAATACATTACAGAGCTATGTGTAAGCATTAAAATTATGAAACAAAAACAAAACAGAAGAAAGCATAGGTTTAATTCTTTTTTTTTCCGGGTTTGAGGATGGAACCCAGGGGCATTTGACCCCTGAGCTATACCCCATGCCCAATTTTTTATTCTTTACTTTGAAACAGGGTCTCACTGAGTTGCAGAGGGCCTCACTAAGTAGCTGAGGTTGTCCGCGAACCATGATCCTCTGGTCTCAGCCTCCCGAATGCTGGGATCACAAGTGCATGCCACCACGCCCGGCTTGTTTGGATTCTTTATAAGTTTAAGTTAAACAATAGTTTTTGAGATATGACACTAAAAGACATCCCCAAAATAGGAAAATAGGTAAATTTAACTTTTTCAAAGCTTGTGTACTTCTCTGTATGCCAACATAAAGTGACGTGTGGAATGGGACAAAAATTTTGCAAACTGCAGCTCAAGGGGCTCAGGTCCAGACTCATATGACCCAATCAGAAAAGGCAAGTCATTCAGTTTAAAAGCAAACAAAATGTTTGGACAGACCTTCACCTTAAAGGACATATACAAACCATACACCGCTGGTTACAGCGGTGCACACCTGTAATCTCAGTACCGGGGAGGCTGAGGCTGAAGGATCTCAGGTTTAAGACCAGCCTAAGCAACTTAGCAAGACTCTGTTTCAACATAACAAATAAAAGAGACTGGGGATGTTGTTCATAGGTAGAACGCCACTGGATTCAATCCCCAGTACCACTGGGTGGATGGGTAGATAGATAATGGACAGATAAATAGACAGATGTTAGATAGACAGACAGATAGATACATAGATAGATGACAGAACCTACAAACACAAGAAAATGTGCTCAGCATCATTAGTCATTAGACAAGTACAATCAAAACCACAATCCTACGTCATAGTTACTATATGAGGGAGAGAAAAGGAAACTCTATAGGAGCAGAGTTCTAATATATTATAAAAACTAAATTGGTACTAATCCAAGGTAGTTTTATAAAATTGGTTTGTTATAAAATTGTATATAAGAAAAATTGTATATAAATTACGTGGATTGGAGTAGATGTGGGGAAATTGGAACTCTCTTATATTAAACGTAGAACTGTAAAATGGAGCAGATGCCAATTCCTCAAATAGTTAAACATAAAATTATCCTATGATCTGGCAATTTCACTCCTAGGTATATACCTCAAAGCACTGAAACATACACTCCCAGGAAAAATGAACAGTCATGCTCATAGACATTTAAGTCATAGTGGCCCAGAGTTGGAGACAACATGAATGTCTATCAATTGGTGCATGGAAAAACAAAATGTGGGCTAAACCACGCAGTGGAATATTATTCAGCTGTAAAGAAGAATGGGGTATGGATACATGCTAAAGTATGAATAGACCCTGAAAATACTTTTTAATGAAATAAGGTAGACACAAAAGGTCTCCCTTACTCCCCTTGTAAGGTGGGATTCCCTTTTTTAATGGGATATCCAGAATAGGCAAATGTGTAGACTCAGAAGCAGATTAGTGCTTGGCTGGGTTGACACGAGAGGAGATGGGTCTTTGGCGCCGTGGAGCTGGGCCGCATTGGTGTGAACGTGTTTAGGTGATAGAGTCACAGCTTTTTTAATATACTGAAAACTATTAATTATATGCTTTAAGAGGGTGAAGTCTAGAACATATGCATTATAGCTCTGTTTTTAAAAATACGTAAGTGAGTAAAAAATCTATCAATAAGTATAAGTCGGCAGGAAGATCATTGAGCATTCTGAGCTCTATGCTGCATATATAGATGCAAAATGTAATTCTGGTGTCATGTTTTTAATATTTACAAAAGCCTGAGGCTGCTCAAAGGGCATGGCATGGATGATGTGTTGCCAAATCTCATCAGAACAGCCCTATAGAAGAAGTACTCTTCCTCCAAGTTGCACAACAAAATTGAGGTACACAGAACTGAAGTAAGCTCCCGGGGCCATCAGGGGCCACTTCTGTTGTCAACTAAGGACATTTTAAAATAAAGTAACTCCATAGAGTTCACTGTCTAAAACCACAACAACAATGAATTTGTTGTTCATTTTGTTCTTTGCCTCCCTGTTATATTGGTTTGCTTTCTTCCAAAAATACTCTGTAAATCCATTATATAGTCGGAAGGACACGTACAATACAATGTTAGTTATACAACGCTAAGAAAAAGGAACTCAGCACTCTAACTCTGAGTACACCCTCAGACCCCGCTTTAGTTTTTGAAACAAGGTCTTGCTAGGAGGTTGCTGAGAGTACTTGAGACTGTCCTCAAACCTGCAATCCTCCTGTCTCAGCCTCCCGAGTACTGGAAATACAGGTTCATGCCACTGTGCCTGGCTGAATTATTTTCTGATCTGTCAGCCGACGGGCGCTGGAGTCAGAGACAACCCATGTTCCTACACAAGTGGACCTTGTTTAAGGGAGCAGTGACGGGCACAGTGTATGACTTAAGCAGAAAACGAAAATGCCTACAGAGTAGGATTACGACATTTTGGAGGAGGCAGAGCTGTAGGTGCAGAAATCAGAGCAGTGGGGGCCCACTGAAGACCCTCCCGTGCACCCCAGATAGACCCCTGCCACTGAAGACCCTCCCCGTGCACCCCAGATACACCCCTGCCACTGAAGACCCTCCGCGTGCACCTAAGACAGACCTTCCCACTGAAAACCCTAGCGGTGCACCCCAGAAAGACCCCTGCTGCAAACCCTCCCCATGCATGCACCCCAGATAGACCCCTGCCACTGAAGACCCTCCCCGTGCACTCTAGACAGACCTCTGCCCACTGCAAACCCTCCCCGTGTACCCCATGCGGACCCCACCTGCTAGACCCTTCCTGTGCACACCAGATAGCAGGACTCAGGAATTGACACCATTTCTTTATTGAACAAGGCAGGAGGGGCTGGTGTGCACCACACACCAGTGTATTTGAAGAGCAAGAAGGAGCAGGCCTGTCTGGGAAAGCCTCTCCAGTGGTCTGCTGGGGCTGCACACCCAGGAGACTCCTGCAGGGCTGAGACCCAGCTAAGGGTGCGGGCACTACAGGGGTCGACGGGAAGCAGGGAGGTCAGCGAGCCCAGCCTAGGCTGAAAGAAGGAAATCCTCACAGCTGTACTCGATCATGGACACGGTGCCCTCCCAGGGTACACTGAGGATCTGGAAAGAGCAGAGCAAATCCTGCAAGAGGGAGAGAAGGACAATCAGTGCAGGGCACAGGAAAGGAGAAGATGCCCCGAGCTGGGAAGTGATGGGTGGAGAGAGGGAAGAGGGGCCCAGGGCACACCCTGCCCTCCAGCCCCGGACACTGAGCCAACTGTGCAGTGTCTGCTCATCGCCCCACCCTGGCTGCTCTAAGACATTCAGCCTGGCTGTGCAGTGTCTGCTCATCGCCCCACCCTGGCTGCTCTAAGACATTCAGCCTGGCTGTGCAGTGTCTGCTCATCACCCACCCCAGGGGCTCATGTCCAGCAGGTGGCGTGACCCTCCCTGGCTCTCTGATGTCCCAGGCACAGCCTCTAAGGAGCTGCACCCTGGAGCACGCAGACCAGGGGAGGGCTGCTCAGCACCCCATGTTCCCTCACCCAGCACTGTTGTGCTAGGAGGCTGCAGAGGGAAGAGGGCACAGGCTGTACCCCTGTGGCATGGGGAGGGTAGCAGGGTCGGGTCTCCCCAGGCCCTGGTGCACAGAACCTGCCCCGCTTGTTCATGAGAAGCAAGCACTGGGAACAGGGGCAGCAGCAGGTGCTCTGAGCCCTTACAGACCTCTGCTCTGTTTGCAGGAGCTGCAGGTAGTGGAGGCTGGGACTGAACAGAGCCCTCTCCCTCCCAGTACCCTCAACTGCAGCTGCTTCCTCTGGCCCAGGGTCTCCCAGGAGCTTGCAGGGTTGACTCCCAGGACCCTCATTCCCAGGGCAAACCCATTTAGCAATGCACATACATCCTGTGTACACCCAGGCCTTCCCCCCACACATCCAACAGGTGCTGGGGTCTATCCATGGCTCTGACAGCTCCTGTGCACCCACAGTCACAGGTATTTATTCCTGAGCCACCCAGCTCCCAAACAAAAGGGCACATGTTATCACCTCCTCCAAACACATGTGCACACATGTATGCAGGCAGCTTTCCATGTGCCCGGAGATGCACACACACCCTCCCAAACACGCTCACATGTATGTGTGCACAAACACACACCCTCTGCCTGCACGCTCTGCCCTGGCTCACAGCAGGCACATACCTTCTGCTTAGGTGGCTCCTCCATCAAGGGACAGTCGTATGAGATGCGCTGGGACTTTAAGCACGTGGTTCGGCCGACCTCTATGTCCAGGTAGTACTTATTTCCAGCCACAAGCTATGGAGAAAAGAGTAGGAGCCACTCACACACTGCAGGGCCGTGGCACACACAGGCCCTGGTCTGCTGCTGAGCTGACATGTGCTGCCCTGAGCTCGCCCTGCATTCACAAGCTGCCAAAACCATCACCCAGAGATTGAAGCCAGTCGTTCAGCAGGACGCCCAGACCCAGCTTGCAACCTGCCTCCCTGTGAGAAATTCCAAAATGTCATCTCTGTGGCAAAGTAAGATGAAAGCATTGTAAGACCGAAGCCGGGATCCTTAGCATGAGCAAAGCTCAGAGGAGAAGGCAGGGCGCTCGTCCATCTGCAGAGGCCCATGCACAGTCCCTGATCAGGTGTCCGGGTGTGGTGTGAACAGGATGGCGCCTGCTCCACTCAGGACGCTCTGCTCTGCTGCCTGGGCCTCTGAAAGCAGAGCTCCGGGTCCACTAAGAAGACTCAGCCTCAGCCAGACAACAGGCACCAGGGGGCCGGTTACAGGTTGCAGGCTGAGCTAGAGGGGCCCTGGGTTCTGGAGCTGGGGTGCAGAAAATGCAGAGGAGTCAGAAAGGCTTGCTGAGAAGCAGGGGCTGGGCTCCTGCTGGTGAGGACTGCCAGGCCATGGGCTCCTGTGCACTCCCAGCCCTCCGCAGTGCTCAGATGGGGAGGATGAGTTCCAGGAGGCAGAAGGCGGCTGGGCACCTGGGCTCAATGCGCCTGGGCTCAAGCCCTGCCCGCACCCACCTGTTTGTGGGTTTGAAGGACTCTCATAGCCTTGCTCCAGTACGGGTCCTCGCTCTCCTGGTTGTAGACTTTGAGGGCGAAGTCCCGCATCTTCTGCACGTCCTTGGCATTGACGTCCACCTCCTGCAGGCCGCCCACCAATGGCTGCTGGTCCTTAGAGTTCTTGGCCTGGGTTGCCGCGGCCAGGAAGGTCACCAAGAGCAGCTGGAGAAGCTGGGGCCGGGCCATGTCTGCTGAAGATGAGCTGCCTTGGGAGCAGAGAGCAAGAGGAGACCAGAGCCTGAGCAGCACCTGCAGCTGCCTGCTTTTATCCCAGGTCTCTCCTCCCTCCTCCCGAGGCCCGCCCCTGGTCCTAAGGTCCTGCCTCCAGGTGCTCCTTCCTCCACTCCTGCCTGCTCCTCCTCCCCTGTGCCACCTGCTCTGCTGTCCTCCTCCCCATGCAGCCCTCCCTCCCAGCCCTTCCTCCTTCCTGGGCCCCTCCTTCCTCTACCCTCATCCTGCTCCCCAGGCCATGCCTGACCCAGCACTCTCCCTCCTTCTGAGCAATCACATGCCCAGGTCACCCTGGTCTCCTACACACACACACACACACACACACACACACACACACACACATCACGTGGCGTACAGGAGCGTGCTTTATGTGCAACCAGTGCCCATTTGGGTACCCAACATAGGGTAGTGAAGGCCTACAGCAGGGTGACCCCTCCATCAACTGTCTGGTAGGCTTGCAGGCATCAGGCATATGCTCATGGCCCCCGGCTTTCCTGACAAGCCCATGTAGCCCTGACGGCCCCCTTCCCTTGTTCCTAGACTTCCCAGAGAGAGGTGCTCAGGGTTCTCAATATGTGGTCAGATTCTAAATGGGTTCTATGGATTCTGAATTCAAGTTGAGTGTTCTGAATGTGTCCTCAAGGTTCTGATCGTGTGCTCAGGGATTTGAACTTTTGGTCAGCGTCCTGAACATGGGATCAATGCCTCACAGTTAGACCTCACAGTGTCCACACGTATAATATTCTCATATTCATAGATACATATGTTCTAATTGTCAGTAAGTTCTAAATTAGTCCTCTACTGCCACACATTAGTGGCTTAAAACAACATAAATGTAAACTACAAGAGTCCTGAGGTCAGGGATCTGAAATCATGGGTGTGCCTGAACAGGTTCCTGTGAACCTCAGGGCGTGTCTGCCCTGCCTCCATCAGCTCCCTGTACCTCCCTCCTCATGCTCAGAGCTTCCTGCCTCTCCCTTCATCACAGTCTTCCAGGCTGCACCTGGCTGAGGCCATGTCTTCCAATAAGGACCTAAGGATTATATTCAGCCCCCTGTTTTCATATTCCTAGAAAATATCCCATTTGAAATCATAATTGTATCACATCTTTAAACCCCTCTCTTTTGCCTTAGAGGGTACCACGGCAAAGGGTATGAGATTGAGATCCAAACATCTTTGTGGAGTCATTACCGAGTCTACTATCACAGCCTTTAGAGATAATTTTTATTTTTGTTCTTATTTTTGTTTTGTGGATCTGAATGTTAGAAACAGATTTGAGAGAAGCCACAAATGAAGAAAAACAATTCATGAAGCCCAAGGTGCCTAGCAAGGTGCGTTGCTTCTGCAGGGAAGGGTGCAGCCAGCACACTGGGCAGTCCACAGGCTGTGATCCCCTAAGGCACAGGGCACGTCGCTGCCCCCCATTGGCTGGAGTCAGACTTCACACTCTCACCTGGTTGGCTGCTTTTTCCTGGCAGATTTTACAAAACGAGAAACACGAAGCAGCGCATTCTGGAGTGGGATGTACAAACACATGTACAAGAGGAACAAAATGGAAACCTAGACGACAGATACAAATGGAAGCTGCCAGTTTCTCTGTGATCTTGTAACCTGGAGAGAGAGATTGCTTTCTTTCTTAGAGTTTCCTCTGCTTTCATCATAGGCTTTTATTCTTTTCTGTGAATTCTGTTACCATGAGCTGACTTTTGTGATCTGAGTCTGCAATTAGAAAACAGTTTCAAGTATGGGTGCATGCCTCCTACGTCTCTGGAGTAATGCTTGCATGCAAGGGATTGTCAACATCCTGTTAAAATCATTATGCTGCTACTCATCCACAGGTCACCTAGGATGTCATTGATCCAGGTGACCGTCAGTGTTTGGTTATTTAGTTAACATTTAATGTGGAAAAGGTTCTGTGGGTTTTGACGAATCATGCCAACCTGTAGCCACCCAACGTGAAGGCAGGACATTCCACCACCCTGAGGGTTTCCTTGTGCCTTCCGAAGTCTGTCTGCTCTGAAATACACCTCAAGCTGTTAACCACTGCTCTGGTTCCTGCACCTGCAGCTTTGCCTTCTCCAGGAAGTGATAATCCTACTCTGTAGCAATTCAGATGCTTGGTTAAGTCTGGGAATGAGGGCACACAGGTTATGTAAGGAGTCTCCCAGGGAAAGAGCAAATTGGAGGCTGAGACTCTGGAGCATGGCGCCTCCAAGTTCTGCAGTGGAACCTCTCTGGGAAGTCCAGGAACAAGGGAAGGGGGGTTGTCAGGGCTACATGGGCTTGCCAGGGCCGCCGGGAGCCATGAGCATGCGCCTGATGCCTGCAAGCCCACTAGACAGTTGACGGAGGGGTCACCCTGCTGTAGGCCTTCACTACTTTCTGTTGGGTACCAAACTGGGCATTGGTTGCACATAAAGTACGCTCCTGTATGCCACATGATGTGTGTGTGTTAGTCTCACTTTGAGCCTCATTACGATGTACAATTACAATATACCAATGAAAGTGTAAAAATTAACCAAGTGCTTGTTAACAGCAGCATTAATAACAACACCAAAAACAATAAGGAAAACCTTGTTCAGGTGATTTTGAAATCAGGTAAGTTTTCCAAGCTGGGGACTGAGAACAAAAGCTGCTCTGTAAACACGGAGGATGTTGTAGAGTCAACCGTGTGCCCGGGCTGTCCCTCTGCCCACCCTCAAGCCTGGCGGGGTCTCCCTGATTCCTCCCACCATGGCGCCCATGCACACTACACTGTGCCCAAAGGCGCAGGTGAGATTCCAGGTCATGCCCTTCCGCCAGCGGCTCCTTGTCCCAGGAACAGGCGGGCCCCAGTACCTGGCCTTTGTGTGTCTGCTCCCTCTGCCTGGTGCTCTGTCTCCTGGTGGGGGCCAAACCCCTAATCCTTCCAGGTCCCAGGAGATGGCCACCCAGGTCCAGCGCAGCATCTCTCTCCCAGGCTCCTGTTTCACCCACAGACTTGTCATCGTGGTTAGTGTCCATCCCCTTCCCACAAACACGCACCTGAGCTGGGTGGTAGATGCCAGAGCCAGCAGCACATGTGACCACGGGGGCTGGAAACTGGGCCAGTCCAGTGGACATAGGCCCTACTGTTAAAAATACCCCAAAACTCCAGAGACCTGGTGAGTCCACACCAGCAAGGTGACAGGTCAACCAGGATTACCCCATGTGTTGAAATACGTTTTTCACGTTACCTTAAAAAGCACAAATATCATTGGCCCCTCTCTATCTCTGTTTCACATGTGTTACTGCTAAAGTTGAAATGCGTGCGGGTATTGTTTGCTGAAGACGGTCCACAGGGTCAAGTCCAGCCCCAGGTGTCTGGCCCAGGGGAGTCCTAAAAAGGTTTGTTTACTGAATTAAGCATCCAGGATCTAGAAGGTCAAGACCTTTTTCCAAATAAAGGTTAACTCAGGAATGTGTTTGGCAGAGGATGCTCCAGGAAAGGGCGCGGGGCTGGGGCATTCAGATGCAGCACCTTTGCTTTGACCGAGGATCCCGGAAAACCCCAACCCCCAATAACCCAGGAAACCAATACTGAACCTGTCAACTGTTTAATGGAGAAACAGAGTCCAGAGACCACAGGCTTTCAGGCCACAGAGAGTGTGAGATCTTGGTGGAGGACACCAGGGTGACCTGGGCTTGGGATTGCTCAGAAGGAGGGACAGTGCTGGGCAGGCATGGCCTAGGGAGCAGGATGAGGGTATAGGAAGGAGGGGCCCAGGAAGAAGAGAAGGCTGGGAGGGAGGGCTGCATGGGGAGGAGGAGCAGGCAGGAGGGAGGAAGGAGCACCTGGAGGTAGGACCTGAGGACCAGGGGCGGGCCTCGGGAGGAGGGAGGAGAGACCTGGGATAAAAGCAGGCAGCTGCAGGTGCTGCTCAGGCTCTGGTCTCCTCTTGCTCTCTGCTCCCAAGGCAGCTCATCTTCAGCACGACATGGCCCAGTCCCAGCTCCTCCAGCTGCTCTTGGTGGCCTTCCTGGCCGCGGCAACCCAGGCCAAGAACTCTAAGGACCTGCAGCCATTGGTGGGCGGCCTGAAGGAGGTGGACGTCTGCCAAGACATCCTGCTGCCTCGGCATCTATGTGTTGAGACCCCACTCCACATAGTTAATCGGCAAAAAAGCCCCGAGAAGGAGGTATCGTCTCTGGCCAAAGTACACCCCACTTTTAGATACCCTTCACTATTATTTCTTTTAACTTTCTACACGAATTGCTCCAGTGATGTGAAATCAGGACTATAAAAAGAAACTGAGTCCATGGAAATAAACTCTCTAATAATTTGTCTAAACGTCCTTTGCTCTGCTCAACAATAATGAGAAACTGGCCAGAATTCAGGTACTGTGATAAGCATTCCAGCTGCAGCAATTACAAAGGGTCTCCGACCCTCACTCCAATCACTAACTTAGGTTAAGCCATTAACTCCGGTAAGGTAGCTCAGTTCAAGGTAACTGTTTACCCTGGAGATCCTGCCTAGAGACAGAGAAGAAAAAACCTTGTGTGTGACCTTAAAGCAATTTAGTTGATAAACAACTTAGTTGCTCAAATACAATAGACCCAAGGAGAAAGATTGTTGACTTTTACCTCAGTATGAGCATTCCTGGAGACAGAGAGACTGACCGCATAGTTAGAAATGGATATGACAAAATAAAGGACAGATGTTCTAAATATATATGTATGAAGGAAAGGAAATACCGTGTAAGAGTAAGAAAAGCATTTCTGCATGAAGAAGAGCTTATCATAAGAAAGTCCCAACTGGGAAAGAAAGGAATTAGAAAGTTAGAAGCAGGTTGCAGAGGGTTTGTGACAGGGAAATGGATTATTAAAGATGAGTAGGCTTTTAATAGGCTTGTTGTCTAAAGAAGAGTGCTCAGCAGTTAAGGAAATACATCTGACAATTAAAACCAAGAACTTTGTGGTGTTGTTTGTGGTATTTTGTCTGCCAAACTGTGTTGTGAGTTTGCTTAAGCTTTCAGATTTAGAAGATAAGATGCCAACACCTGAAGAAACTCTATCACATCCATCTGAATCACCACATCTCCCCACACTTGCTATATGAACTGAGCCCAAAAGATGGAAAGTTCCAAGAAAGTTAAAGAAGATCCCCCGAGAAGCCCCCAAGCCTTGGGCATGCCTGTTTCTCCTGGGAGGTCGCCCTTTGGAACTGCTTATCTGCAAGACCTTGGAGAGGATTGGGAGTTAATCTCTCGAAGATCAACAGCCAGCTGAAGGACTAGTTTTATTACCTTTGTTTACATGTCATTCATTATTATTTCACAGTGATTGCATTCACCCCCTCTTCTCTTTATCATTAACTTTACTGGTGAAGAGTATAAATTTCTGGGTTTTTTGTAATAAAGTGTCATTGGCTCAAGAAGCCTTTGTCCATCTCAGGTTCTTTCTAAAGCGTCGTACCTAAAAACTTAAGGAATTCATAGAGGGGAAAGAACCGCTGCAGATAAGATTCTGCAGAACTCCACCTGCCTTTTGCCCCATCTTTCTGAGGATTTGACCGAGAGCGGACAATAACGACCCAACTGAGATTAGTCGGGGTTAAGTTGGGTCCTGCACTCATGTGACTTTGTGTCACATGACCTCTGCAGGGCAAGGGAGGGGCTGAAACCCCCGCGAGAATTGGGCATTCCCGCGAGTAAACCCTCATCTCGCGAGATGCATGCCTTTAAAAGGAGAGCCCGCGTCCTCAAGCTTCGGACAGGCGCGCGGGCCCCACGGTGCCTCGCCCTGATCCCCGGGAGAGCCGTGCCATTAAAACTTTACATGCCATGTGTACCGGACCTCTCTCGTGTTTTTCACACTCCGCCGTACGCACATTATTTTTATTTTACTCGCATTTAATTTTTTATTTTACTTATCAGTCGGCAACAGACGTCAATGCCAAGGACGTGCAGAAGATGCGGGACTTCGCCCTCAAAGTCTACAACCAGGAGAGTGAGGACCCGTACTGGAGTAAGGCTGTGAGAGTCCTTTAAGCCCACAAACAGGTGGGTGCGGGCAGGGCTTTGAGCCCAGGCGCCTTGAGCCCAGGTGCCCAGCCACCTTCTGCCTCCTAGAACTCATCCTCCCCATCTGAGCACTGCAGAGGGCTGGGAGTGCACAGAAGCCCATGGCCTGGCAGTCCTCACCAGCAGGAGCCCAGCCCCTGCTTCTCAGCAAGCCTTTCTGACTCCTCTGCATTTTCTGCACCCCAGCTCCAGAACCCAGGGCCCTCCAGCTCAGCCTGCAACCTGTAACCGGCCCCCTGGTGCCTGTTGTCTGGCTGAGGCTGAGTCTTCTTAGTGGACCCGGAGCTCTGCTTCCAGAGGCCCAGGCAGCAAAGCAGAGTGTCCTGAGTGGAGCAGGAGCCATCCTGTTCACACCACACCCGGGCACCTGAGCAGGGACTGTGCATGGGCCTCCGCAGACGGACGAGCGCCCTGCCTTCTCCTCTGAGCTTTGCTCATGCTAAGGATCCCGGCTTCGGTCTTACAATGCTTTCATCTTACTTTGCCACAGAGATGACATTTTGGAATTTCTCATAGGGAGGCAGGTTGCAAGCTGGGTCTGGGCGTCCTGCTGAACGACTGGCTTCGAGCTCTGGGTGATGGTTTGGGCAGCTGGTGAATGCAGGCGAGAGCTCTGGGCAGCACATGTCAGCGCAGCAGCAGACCAGGGCTTGTGTGTGCCACGGCCCTGCAGTGTGTGAGCAGCTCCTACTCCTTTCTCCATAGCCTGTGGCTGGAGATAAGTACTACCTGGACATAGAGGTCGGCCGAACCACGTGCTTAAAGTCCCAGCGCATCTCACACGACTGTCCCTTGATGGAGGAGCCATCTGAGCAGAAGGTATGTACAAGAACCAGTATACACCTGTGTGCACATGTGTGTGTTTTGGGATTGATCACCTGTGCTCCTGTGCTGGGTAACTCGCTGGCTCATGAATAATAAATACCTGTGAGTGTGGGTGTACAGGAGCTGTCACAGCTGTGGCCAGACCCCTGCACCTGTGGGGTGTGCACAGGGAGGGCCTGGGTTACACAGGATGTATGTGCATTGCTAAATGGGTTTGCCCTGGGAGTTAGGGTCGTGGGAGTCAACCCTGAAAGCTCCTGGGAGACCCTGGGCCAGAGGCACAGCTGCAGGGGAGGGTGCTGGGAAGGAGAGGGCTCTGTTCAGTCCCAGCAGTCCACCACTGCAGCTCCTGCAAACAGAGCAGAGGCCTGTAAGGGCTCAGAGCACCTGCTGCTGCCCCTGCTCCTGGTGCCTGCCTAATGTGGACAGATGGGGCCGGTTCTATGAGCCAGGGCTCTGGGGAGAGCAGACTCTGCTTCTCCCCCCACACCAGCCTCTGTCGGGGGTACAGCCTGTGCCCTCTTCCCTCTATGGACTCCAGGCCCAGTAGTGATGAGTGAGGTGAGGGAGATGAGGCCCCAGCACCCTCCCCTGCTCAGCGTGCTCCTGGGTGCAGCTCCTTAAGCTGAGCCAGGAACACCAAGGATTCAGGGAAGGCCACGCCTCCTGCTGGTTAGAACCCCTCGGCTGGGTGATAAGTACTCACTGCACAGCCAGGCTGAGTGTCTTTGAGCCGCCAGGGTGGAGCGATGAGCAGACACTGCACAGCTGGCTCAGGGTCCGTGGCTGGAGGGCAGGGTGTGCCTTGGGCCCCTCTGTCCTCTCTCCACCCATCATCTCCCAGCTCGGGCATCTTCTCCTTTCCTGTGCCCTGCACTGATGTCTTTCTCTCCCTTTTGCAGGATTTTCTCTGCTCTTTCCAGATCCTCAGTGTACCCTGGGAGCACACCGTGTCCATGATCGAGTACAGCTGTGAGGATTTCCTTCTTTCAGCCTAGGCTGGGCTCGCTGACCTCCCTGCTTCCCGTCGACACCCTGTAGTGCCCGCACCCTTAGCTGGGTCTCAGCCCTGCAGGAGTCTCCTGGGTGCGCGGCCCCAGCAGACCACTGGAGAGGCTTCTCCAGGCAGGTCGTGGGTACCTGAGCCACTGCCTGCTAGATCTCTGTCTTCTAATACTCGAGGGTTGGTTTTCACCAGCCCCTCCCGCCTTGATCAATAAAGAAGTGGCATCAATGCTCCCTGAGTCCTGCTCTCTGGGGAACAGTGTGAAGGGTCTGGGGTCTGTCTGGGGTGCACAAGAAGGGTCTGCAGGGGGCAGTAGTCTATGTGGTGTGCTCAGGACTGTCAGAATCTGGTAGGTCTTTCTGAGTACACAGGGCAGGTCTTAGTGGGCAGAAGTCTCTCTTGGAGCACAGGGAAGGTCTGCATTGGTGGGATCCTGTCTCAGGAGCACAGGGCACAGGTTGCAGTAGGGGGGTCTGTCTGGGGCTCACAGGGAAGGGTTGGTAGCAGGTGGAGGCTGAGGTCCACTGATGCCAATTAGGGGGTACCTGGTGAGAGAGATTAGGATCCTGGGCTCACAGGTCTCGGCTCAGCTATAGGCAGAGCAGCAGGAGGAGGCGGGTCCTGAGCTTCCACCCTGGGAGCTGGTGCTGCCTTTGAGGAGAAGTCAGTGCCAGGAGGGACCGGCATTGACCTGTGCAAGGTCACAGCCCAAGGGAAGACCTGTCTGTCTCAGGTTCCCAGAGTAACCACACAGGGATCTCTGTCCACTTCTTCCATCAGTGACCAACACCTGCAGAGACAAGGACAGAAAGTTTGTTTCTCGTGTGACTTTCAGGAAATGCCAACCAGACCCAAGTCAGGAGCTAGCTAGAGCCCCCAGGCAGCGCTCTGAGCACAGGACAGCAGCCCGCAGGGTCAGGACCCTCCAGCCCTTGTCTGTCCAGGCACAAAGCTGACACTCAGCAGCTGGGGGCCACCTGGACTCACTTCTACTTCCATGCAGGATGCTGTAGTTAATATCACCTCTATGTCTGCGAGACTCCATGGCACAGGGCTCTTCCCCAGAACCAGGAGGCACCAGCCCTGAGACCAGGAGTGCCTCGGCCCTCCCACACTGTCATGCCTGTTGAGATCAGATGAGATCGGGCGCGTTCAGGATGGTGTGGCCGTGGACTCTCACTGTCAACCCTTCTGGGGCAGAGGGTGAAGTCCAGCTGACAAACACCCGGCACCCAGAGCTGCAGTAGGAAGCTGTCATGAGGCCACTGCTGGGAACACTGAGGCCCAGTGACTAGGTGAATTCCTAAAGGGTTCTGAACTTTATCTCGTATTTCTGAACTCGTGCTGAGGGTTCTGAACTTGTATTAGGTTTTGAATGTATGATCAGGGTTCTTTATTTGTGCTCAGGGTTCCAACATGTGCTCAGGGTTCTGAAAGGGTGCTCAGGGTTCACAGCCTGTGCTGAGGTTGGTGGACATGTGCTGAGGGTTCTCACCAGGTGCTCTTGGTTCTGAAAATGATCTCAGGGTTCTGAGCTGTTGCTCGGGTTTCTGTCTGAGTGCTCTGGAGTTCTGAATGAGTGCTCAGGTTTTAAATGAGTGCTCAGGATCCTCAAGTGGGTCTTAGTGTGCTGGACATTGCTCAGGGTTCTGAGCTGTTGGTCAGTGTTCTGAACATGTACGTAGTGTTCTGAACAGGTGCTCAAAGTGATCAACAAGTGCTGATAATCTAAAGGGTTTCTAAGGACTGTGAATTGGAGCTCAGGGCTGAGAATTGGTGCTCAATGTTCTGCATGGTTGCTCCAGGTTTGCACTTGTTGTCAGGATTCGGAACAGGTGCTCAGGATTCTCAGTGAGTACTCACGGTTCTCCTCAAGTGTTCAGGGGTTGGAACTTTAACTCAGGGTCCTGAATAGGGGTTTTGCCAAATAGCCAGACTTACAGTGCTCTTAGGTATAATTGTCTCATTCTCAGCTCTGATGTATATGTCCTAATGGCCACTGGTGTCTAGATTAGCTCTCTTCTGCTACAATTTAGTGCCTTAAGTCAAAATAACATAAACTACTAGAGTCCCGAGGGTCAGGGATCTGAAATCCAGGGTGTGTGGGAATAGTTCCTGTGAAGCTCAGGGCGTGTCTGCCCTGCCTCCTTCAGCTCCATGACTCCGTCCTCATCCTCACAGCCTCCTGCCTCTTCCTCCATCCTGCTCTTCTAGCTTGGACACTGCCGAGGCCGCCTCTTCTTATTAAGGATCCTTGGAATTATACAGCTCCCCTTCCCTGTATTCTTAGTCAATATTCCATTTCAAATCCTAATTATGTCACATGTGCAAGCCCCTCTCTTATGTCTTGGAGGTAACACAGCAAATATTATGTGGATCCACTCACACTTTCATCTTTTGCAGTAAACACAGTTGAATCACAGAGAGAGGCTAAGTTACTTTTGTGTTTTAAGGTAACATGAGAAACGTATTTCAACACTTGGGGTAATCCTCCTTGACATGTCACCTTGCTGGTGAGGCCTCACCAGGTCTCTGGAGTCTTTGGGTATTTTTAACAGTAGGGCTGTTGTCCACTGGGACTGGCCCAATTTCCATCCCCCGTGGCCACACGTGCTGCTGGCTCTGGCATCTGCCACTCAGCTTCAGGTGCATGTTTGTGGGGAAGGGGATGAACTCTACCCAAGATAAGGAGACTGTGGGGGTGAAAGAGAGGCTTGGGAGAGAGAGGGCTGCCAGTCAGCTTTGGTTATTCAGTTAACATTTACATGTGGACAGGCTCATCATGGTGGTCCTGTCTCTGGGCCCTGAAAGGGTAAGAGGTTTGGCCCACACCAGGGAAACAGGGCCCCAGGCAGAGGGAACTGACACACTTATCCCGGGTACTGTGGAGCCTGCCTGTCCCTAGAACAAGAGCTGCTGGCGGGAAGCGTATGCTCTGGAATCTCCTCTGTGCTGTGGGCCGCGGTGGGAGGCATCAGGAGACCCCGGCAGGCAGGTAGAGGTGGGCAGAGGGGACAGCCCGGGGTAGAGGAGCCAGCGTTGCTCACAATTTCCTGCTTGGAAAACTTAACTGATTTCACAAATCACCTTGAACGAGCTTTGCTTTATTGTTTCTGCGATTGCTGCCGTAGTTCAACAAGTACTTGACTTATTTGATTACTTTCATTGGTATGTTATAATCAAACATCATAGTTGGATCAAAGTGATACTAACACACACACATCATTGGTGCCAGGTGTACTTTAGGTGCAAGCAAATGCCCATTTATGTGTGCAGACAGAATGTCAGTGAAGGCCTACAGCAGGGTGACCCCTCCACCAAGTGTCTGGTGTCCCTCCTAGAATCAGGTGTGTGCTCTTGTCCCCTCAGGGCCCTGGCAACCCCATGTGTCCCTGGACTCCCCCTTCCCTTGTGTTGGATTTTGGAAAGAGCCCTCTGCAGCCACTAGGAGGCGCCGTGCCCCTCAGGCTCAGCCTCCAGTTTGCACTTGCCTGGGACCCTCCTTCACCACTTGCCCTCCTTTCCCCAGACTTAACCGAGCATCTAAAATGCTACAGAGAAGGATTTTGAGTTCTGAGAAGGCAAGCCGTGGGTGCAGGACCAGAGCAGGGGTTTAGAGTTTGGGGTGCGCTTCATTGGAGACTGACTCAGAAGGCTCAAGGAGACCCTCAAGATGGTGGAATGTTCTGCCTCCTGGTAGGGTGGCTGCAGCTTGGCATACATTTGTAAAACCCACAGAACCTTTCCACGTGTAAAAGTTAACTAAATAACCAAACACCAAAAATCACCTGGATCAATGACACCCTAGGTTACCTGTGGATGGGTAACGGCATAATGATTCTGATAGGATGTTGTATAAACCCTCTCATATGAGGATTAGTCCATAGAGTAAAGGAGACAGTTTCAACTAACCAGCTTGGCCCCTGTATCATGAAGACATTTTTCTAATTGCAAACTCAGATGGTAAAAGTAAGCTCAGGTTAACCGATTTCACAGAAAAGAATAAACGCCTATTTTAACGAAAGAGGAAACGCTAAGCAAGGAAAGCAATCTCTCTATCCAGGTTACAAGATCAAGAGAAACTGGCAGCTTCCATGTATCTGTCGTCTAGGTTTCCATTTTGTTCCTCTTGTACACGTGTTTGTACATCCCACTCCAGAATGCACTGGTTCATGTTTCTCTTTTTGTAAAATTGGCCAGGAAAAAGCAGCCAACCAGATGAGAGTGTGAAGTCTGACTCCAGCCAATGGGGGGCAGCGACGTGCCCTGTGCCTTAGGGGTTCACAGCCTGTGGACTGCCCAGTGTGCTGGCTGCACCCTTCCCTGCAGAAGCAACGCACCTTGCTAGGCACCTTGGGCTTCATGAATTGTTTTTCTTCATTTGTGGCTTCTCTCAAATCTGTTTCTAACATTCAGATCCAGAAAAAGAAAAACAAAAACAAAAGTTATCTCTGAAGGCTGTGATAGCAGACTCGGTAATGGCTCCACAAAGATGTTTGAATCTTAATCTCATACTATTTGCCGCATTACCCTCTAAGGTAAAAGAGAAGGGTTTAAAGATGTGATCAATTATTATTTCAAATGTGATATTTCCTAGGAATATGGGAAGAGGGTGCTGAATAAAATCCCTACGTCCTTTTAAGAAGACATGGCCTCAGCCAGGGGCAAGCTGGAAGACAGTGATGAAGGGAGAGGCAGGAAGCTCTGAGGATGAGGAGGGAGGTACAGGGAGCTGATGGAGGCAGGGCAGACATGCCCTGAGGTTCACAAAAACCTGTTCAGACACACCCATGATTTCAGATCCCTTACCCTCAGGACTCTTGTAGTTTATGTTTATGTTATTTTAAGCCATTAAATTGTGGCAGTAGAGGGCTAATTAAGAAATTAGTGACAATTAGAACATATATACATATGTTCTACATATGTATATATATGTATATATATGTTCATACATATATAACACATACACACACATACACACACACACACACACACACACATATATATATATATATATATATATATATATATATGCTGAATATGAGAATATCATTTATACCTGTGGACACTGTTAGGTCTGGCTATAAGGTATTGAGCCAATGTTCAGGACCATAACTTAATTTCAAATCCCTGAGCACACTATCAGAACCTTGAGTACACATTCTGAACACTCAACCTGAATTCAGAATCTGTAGAAACCATTTAGAAAACTGACCACGTATTGAGAACCCTGAGCACCTGTTCAGAAACTTGACATGTTCAAAACCACTGACCAAAACTTCAGAACCCTGAGCATCCTTTCAGCACACTAAGCACTCCTGGAGAATCCTGAGCATGCATATAAAACCTTGAGTATTCATTCAGAACTGGGAGAACTCATTCAAAATCCTGAACAAGGGTTCAGAACCCTGAGAACGTGTTTAAAACATTGAACATCAGGTGAGAACTCTCAGCACACACCCAGAACCCTCAGCACCTGTTGTCCATCCTAAGCACCCATTCAGAACCTTGAGCACATGTTCCTAACCTTCAGTACTTTTCAGAACCCTGAGCATACATTCAGAACCCTAAGCACATGTTCAGAACCCTCAGCACCAGCTGTAAATTCTGAGCACCCTTCAGAACCATCAGCACGTGTGCAGAACCCTCAGCACCATTTCAGGACCCTGAGCATATGTTCAGAACACTAAGCATATGATCAAAACCTTCACACCCAGTATGAACCCTGAGCATCCATTCAGAACTCTGAGCAAATGGTCAGAACCCTCAGCACCAATAAGGACCTGTGAGATACATTCAGATCCCTGAGCACATGTTCATAACCCTCAGCACCAGTTATGTTCAAATAACTCAATCCAGTTGTGAACCCTGAGCTTCCATTCAGAACCCTGAGCACACGTTCAGTAATCTGAGCACATGTTCAGAACTCTGTGCCCCATTCAGAAACCTGTGTACAAGCCAGGTGTGGTGGCACACGCTTGTAATCCCAGCATTCGGGAGGCTGAGACAAGAGGATCATGTTTCACAGATGGCCTCAGATACTTAGTGAGGCCCTCCGCAACTAGTGAGATCCTGTTTCAAAATAAAAATAAAAAATAGGGCAAGGAGTATAGCTCAGATATCGAATGCCCCTGGGTCCCATCCTCAGATCCAGAAAAAAGAAAAAACAAAGAAAGGAAGAAAAAGAACCTACGGTACACGTTCAGAACTCCGAGCACATGTTCAGAACCCAGAGCTCCAATTCAGAACCCTGATTGCTGCATACTGAAGCCCTGGCACATGTCTCAAAGTCGTTGTTACCATTAATTGTTCTGAAATATACACCATTTACTGAGGTGAAATGTAGATAACAAAAATAAATTATTTTAACTTATTTTAGCTCTAAAATTCAGTGTGTGACACACTAGGTCCCCACACCCCTGCATTCACTGGCCAACTAAGACCTCAGGAGCTCTAGGCATCCTGGGAACTAAACAGCCTCATTCCCAGGGCTTCTGTTCACTGAGGTCAGGGTGACAGGTTTGTCTGCAGGGATAGAGAAGTTCCCTGGCTCCCTGATGAGCTCTGGGCCTGCTCCCCGGAGTTCATAGGGTGACAGCCTTGATGCTCTCATTGGCGGCTTTAGGGGTTCACCTAGTCACTGGGCCTCAGTGGTCCCAGCAGTGGCCTCATGACAGCTTCCTACTGCAGCTCTGGGTGCCGTGCGTTTGTAAGCTGGACTTCACCCTCTGCCCCAGAAGGGTTGACAGTGAGAGTCTACGGCCACACCATCCTGAACGCGCCCGATCTCATCTGATCTCAACAGGCATGACAGTGTGGGAGGGCCGAGGCACGCCTGGTCTCAGGGCTGGTGCCTCCTGGTTCTGGGGAGAGCCCTGTGCCATGGAGCCTCGCAGACATAGAGGTGATATTAACTACAGCATCCTGCATGGAAGTAGAAGTGAGTCCAGGTGGCCCCCAGCTGCTGAGTGTCAGCTTTGTGCCTGGACAGACAAGGGCTGGAGGGTCCTGACCCTGCGGGCTGCTGTCCTGTGCTCAGAGCGCTGCCTGGGGCTCTAGTTAGCTCCTGACTTGGGTCTGGTTGGCATTTCCCCAAAGTCACATGACAAACAAACTTTCCTTCCTTGTCTCCCCAGGTGCCAGACTTTGGTGGGAAGAAAAGGACAGAGATCCCTGTGTGTTTACTTTGGGAACCTGAGAGAGAGAGACAGGTAGTGCCTGAAGCTGTCACCTTGCACGGGTCAAAGCCGGTCCCTGTAGGCACTGACTTCTGCTCAAAGTCAGCAGCCGGTATCCCAGGGTGGCAGCCTGGGTCCCTGCTCCTCCTGCTCCTCTGCCCAGAGTTGAGCTGCCCACCTATGAGCCCAGGCCCCTCTGCCCTCACCAGCCACCCCCCAAAGTGGCAGCAGTGGACCTCAGCCTCTACCTGCTTCAAACCCTTCCCTCTGTGCTCCAGACAGACCCGCCTACTATAACTCCTGACCAGTGCTCCTGAGATAGGACCGCACCCATGAAGACCTTCCCTGTGCTCTAAGAGAGACTCATGTCCACTAAGACCCTCCCTGTGTACCCAGAGGGACCACCCACCAGCTTCAGACCAGCCCAGAGCACACCAGACACACCACTGCCCACTGCAGACCCTTCCTGTGCACCCCAGACAGACCCCAGACCCTTCACACCCTTCCCCAGAGAGCAGGACTCAGAGAGAGAGAGAGTTGATGCCACTTCTTTATTGATCAAGGTGGGAGGGGCTGGTGCACATCAACCCTCGAGTATTAGAAGAGTGAGAACTAGTAGGCAGTGGCTCAGGTGTCCACGACCTGCCCGGAAAAGCCTCTCCAGTGGTCTGTTGAGCCCATACACGAAGGAGACTCCTGCAGGGTTGGGACACAGCTAAGGGTGCGGACACTACAGGGGGTCGACAGGAAGCAGGGAAGTCAGCGAGCCCAGTCTAGGCTAAAAGTCCAAAATCCTCACAGCTGTACTCAGTCATGGACACAGTGCCCTCCCAGGGCACACTGTAGATCTGGAAAGAGCAGAGCAAATCCTGCAAAAGGGAGAGAAAGACATCAGTGCAGGGCACAGGAAAGGAGAAGATGCCCCGAGTTGGGAGGTGATGGGTGGAGAGAGGACAGAGGGGCCCAGGGCACACCCTGCCCTCCAGCCCCGGACACCAAGCCGGCTGTGCAGTGTCTGCTCATCGCCCCACCCTGGCGGCTCAAAGATGCTCAGCCTGGCTGTGCAGTGAGTACTTATCACCCAGCCCAGGGGTTCTAACCAGCAGGAGGCGTGGCCCTCTCTGAATCCTTGGTGTTCCTAGCTCAGCCTTTAGGAGCTGCACCCAGGAGCACAGGGAGCAGGGAGGGCTGCTGGGGCCTCGTCTCCCTCACTCATCACTAGTGGGCCAGGAGTCCATAGAGGGAAGAGGGCACAGGCTGTACCCCTGACAGAGGCCGGCATGGGTAGGGTAGCAGGGACCCCTCTCCCCAGAGCCCTGGCTCACAGAACCTGCCCCATCTGTCCACATTAGGCAGGCACCGGGAGCAGGGGCAGCAGCAGGTGCTCTGAGCCCTTACAGGCCTCTGCTCTGTTTGCAGGAGTGCAGTGGTGGAGGCTGGGACTGAACAGAGTCCTCTCCCTCCCAGCACCCTCCCCTGCAGCTGTGCCTCTGGCCCAGGGTCTCCCAGGAGCTTGCAGGGTAGATTCCCAGGACCCTCATTCCCAGGGCAAACCCACTCAGCAATGCAAATGCATCCTGTGTCCACCCAGAACCTCACTGCGCACACCCCACAGGTGCTGGGGTCTGTGGCCATCTGAGACCGTTCCTGGGCACCCACATCACAGGTATTTATTATTTATGAGCCACTGAGCTACCCAGCACAGGAGCACATGTGATCAAACTCCAACACACGCATGTGCACACAGGTGTACACACATACATGTACAAGAATATGTGCACACACCCTCCCAAACTCACTCACTTGTAGGTGTGTACACGCACACACCCCTCTGCCTGCACGCGTGGCCCTGGCTCATAGCAGGCACATACCTTCTGCTCAGTTGACTCCTCGTTAAAGGGACAGTCGTCTGCGATGGGCTGGGTCTTTAAACACGTAGTTCGGCCTATCAGTATGTCCAGGAAGAAGTTATCTCCAGCCACAAGCTATGGAGAAAAGAGTAGGAGCCGCTCACACACTGCAGGCCGTGGCACACACAGGCCTGGTCTGCTGCTGAGCTGACATGTGCTGCCCAGAGCTCTCGCCTGCATTCACCAGCTGCCAAAACCATCACCCAGAGCTCGAAGCCAGTCCTTCAGCAGGACCGCTCAGACCAGCTTGCAACCTGCCTCCCTCTGTGCAATTCCAACAGCAAGAAAGCATTGTAAGAGCTGAAGCCAGGATCCATAGCCCGAGCTAGGCTCAGAGGAGGAGGCAGGGTGCTGAGCCGGCTGTGGAGGCCCAGGCACAGTCCCTGCTCAGGTGCCCAGGGCTGGTGTGAGCAGGGAGGCTCCTGCAGCACTCAGGACGCTCTGCCCTGCTGCCTAGGCCTCTGGAGGCAGAGCTCTGGGTCTACTAGGAAGACTCAGCCTCAGCTGGACAACGGGCACCAGGGGGCCAGATGCAGGTTGCAGGCTGAGCTGCAGGGGCCCTGGGACCTGGAGATGGGGTGCAGAAAATAGAGGACTCAAAGGCTTGCTGAGAAGCAGGTGCTGGGCTCCTGGCTGATAAGGACTGTCAGGCCACGGGCTCCCGTGCACTCCCGGCCCTCCGCAGGGCGCTGATGGGGAGGATGAGGGCCAGGGGACAGAAGGCGGCTGGGCACTGGGGCTCAAGCCCTGCCCGCACCCACCTGTTTGTGGGCTTGAAGGACTCTCACAGCCTTACTCCAGTACGGGTCCTCGCTCTCCTGGTTGTAGACTCTGAGGGCAAAGTCCTGCATCTTCTGCACATCCTCGTCATTGACGTCCACCCACTGCAGGCCGCCCACAAATTTCTGCTGGTCCACAGAGCTCTTGGCCTGGGCCACCGCGGCCAGGAAGGCCACCAAGAGCAGCTGGAGGAGCTGGGGCCGGGCCATGTCTGCTGAAGATGAGCTGCGCTGGGAGCAGAGAGCAAGAGGAGACCAGAGCCTGAGCAGCACCTGCAGCTGCCTGTTTTATCCCAGGTCTCTCCTCCCTCCTCCTGAGGCCAGCCCCTGCTCCTTCCTCCCCTCCTGCCTGCTCCTCCTCCCTGTGCCTCCTGCTCTGCTGTCCTCCTCCCCATGCAGGCCTCCCTCCCAGCCATTCCTTCCTCCTGGGCCCCTCCTTCTTCTACCCCCATCCTGCTCCCCAGGCCATGCCTGCCCCAGCACTGTCCCTCCTTCTGAGCAATCCCAAGCCCAGGTCACCCTAGTGTCCTCCACCAAGGTCTCACACTCTCTGTGCCCTGAAAGCCTGTGGCTTCTGGACTCTGTTTCTAAAAAAAAAAAAGAAAGAAACAAAAACAGTTGAAAGGATTAGTATTGTTTTTCTGGGATATCAGAGGTCAAGGATCCTGGGTCAGGGGCTGGATCCCCAAAGGAAGGGTGCTGCCTCTGAAAGCCCAAGCCCCGAGTCCTTTCCTGGTGCATCCTTTGCCAAAAATAACTGAGTTAACCTTTATTTGGGAAAAGGTCTTGACTTACTAGTTCCTGGATGTTATAATTCAGTAAACAAACCTTTCCAGGGCTGCCTGGGGCCAGACCCCAGTGCTGGTCTTGAGCTGGCGGAGCCTCTCCCACAGAGAGGACCCGCACACAGTGTTGGCTTTTGCAGCAAACACATTTGAAACAGTAGAAAGAACGAGACAAAGTTATTTTCATCTTTTAAGGTAACAGACAAATATATTTCAATACATGAGGGCATTCTCCTTCTCTTATTTCACCTGGATGGTGTCTACTCACCAGGTCTCTGGAATCTGGTGGATTTTTCCAACAGTAAGGCCTCTGCCCACTGGACTGGCCCAGTTTCCAGCCCCCGTGGTACACGTGTTGCTGGCTCTGGCATCCACCGCCCAGCTCAGGTGCGTGTTTGTGGGAAGGGGATGGACACTAACCACGATGACAAGTCTGTGGGTGAAACAGGAGCCTGGGAGAGAGATGCTGTGCTGGACCTGGGTGGCCGTCCGCTGGGACCTGGAAGGATTAGGGGTTTGGCCCCCACCAGGAGACAGAGCACCAGGCAGAGGGAGCAGACACACAAAGGCCAGGTACCGGGGGGCCCGCCTGTTCCTGGGACAAGGAGCCGCTGGCGGAAGGGCATGACCTGGAATCTCACCTGCGCCTGTGGGCACAGTGCAGTGTGCATGGGGGCCACGAAGGGAGGCATCAGGGAGACCCCGCCTGCCAGAGAGAGGGGGGCAGAGGGTACAGCTAGGGCACAGGGTTGACTGTTGCCTCTCCCCTCTGTGGTCATGGAGTCAGATTTTGTTCACGGTGCCCAGATTGGAAAACTTACCTGATTTCAAAAGTCACCTTGAATGAGGTGCATTTTGTTGTTGCTGCTGTTGTTTTTTTTTTAACAAGTACTTGGTTTATTTATACACTCTTATTGGTATATTGTAATTACACATCACAGTGAGAGTCACAGTGATACACACACACACACACACACACACACACACACACACATCACGCTGGACAGGAGGTGCTCTATGTGCCTTCAAATGCCCATTCCTGTGCCAGAGAGAATGTTAGTGAAGGCCTACAGCAGGGTTGGCCCTCCATCAAGTGGCCCTGGTGACCTGTGTGCCTCGTGTGTGCTCATGTCCCCCTCGGGCCTGGAGACTCCTGTCCCCTGTTCCTGGACTTCCCAGAAAGGGACTTCTGCGGCTGCAGTTGGCCCCAGGCCCTTTCGGGTCAGCCTCCTGTTTGTACTTTCCCCGGCGGCTCCTTAACCACCATGCCCTCCTTCCCCAGACTGTGAGGACATGTTCCCGGGGTACCCCGCAGCTCACACAGCCCCCAGCCTTGGGCGGTGCAGGCCTGGGTCGGATCGTGGCCCAGGAGAGAAAGAGACAAGCGGTGTTGGAACAGACAGCGACCCACTCCTCTCACCCCTCCCTGTGTGTCTGAAAACGAGCCTGTGACCATTGGTCCTATGGTGAGCGTGGTGGCTTGGGCTGAGCCCTTGGTGTATCTGGGAGGATGGTCCTGGAGTGGTGGAGGCCAAGCCAGCCCGTGCCCGGCCAGTCCTGCTGTGATCATGGGGTTGGTCGGGAGGGATCCGGCTGGAGGCTGAAGGAAGATCCCGCCTCTGTAAGCAAAGCAATGTGGCGAGTTACCCAGAAAGGCCGAGACAGCACTGAGGGGCAGGCACTCAGGGGAGAGAGACAGCCTCAACTCAGAAGGAGCAGCGTCTGCACCTTCACAGCTAGAGAGAAGCAGCCAGCGTCTTGTTTAAACTTTGAAGACAGGCTGACTCTTCTTTGGGGCCAGTGCAGTTGATGACTATAGAAGTCATTGCTCCTGTATCTTTCT
The DNA here is from genome assembly GCF_963383645.1 of Muscardinus avellanarius. Taxonomy (NCBI): domain Eukaryota; kingdom Metazoa; phylum Chordata; class Mammalia; order Rodentia; family Gliridae; genus Muscardinus; species Muscardinus avellanarius. The sequence goes on along the minus strand of NC_137805.1, from coordinate 19,787,023 downwards.
GGGAACCTTAAACGGAACAATGCCTTTGCAGAAGAGCTCCTGTCTACAATGGGGTTCACTGATTATCTTAAGCCCATGTTGAGATCTGTTGCTCAGAATATAAAGATTCCTTTCAAATACTGCGGCTCATTGCAATCACCTGCTCACCCGAGAGCTCCGGTGTGAATGCGCACGGGTGCTATTCATACCTGTTAATGCAGTCCATTCTGCAGCCAGGAGAAGGGAGTCTGTTCAGACTTCACGCCTCAGCACACCTCCAAGCGCTGTTTTCTGAGCCCACAGCTGCCATGCACAGTGGCTTTCTGATCTATCTGAGCAAACTAGACTGGATTCCCTCTGCAAACACTTTGCCATTCCAGGTGCCACTGAGGACATTCATGAGTACACGGCTGGGTGTTGTGGCGCACGCCAGTACTTGGGAAGCTGAGACGGAAGGATCGCAGGTTTGAGGCCAGCCTCAGCTACTCGGTGAGACCCTCGGCAACTTAGTAAGAACCTGTTTCAAAACAAATAAAAATAAAAAGGGCTTGGAAGTGTTGCTTGGAGGTGAAATGCCCTTGGGTTCAATCCCTAGTACCAAAGGAAAAAGAAAGTAAAAAATGAAACACACCGTGAAGCACCGAGCCCCTGAGAACGTGATACTCCCTGCTGTGACCGCTGGTGCTTTTGAGCCCGTGCTATGCTTTGAAAGATCTTTGGTGTCACTGGCCCCCAACCATAACACCACGAGGGCTCTGGAAATCGCTGAGCCAAGCAAGAGAGCCTCGCACACTACTTCAGTGGCCGCTGGAGAGCCACGGCTTGGATTCATGACAAACCACACATTTCCACTGAAGCAATACTTCCTTTGCTTTATGTCTAGGAGTAGACATAGGCATCAGGTTGAATTGCTGCTTTCTAGTTAAAGGGACAGGCACTCCCAGCGGCCAGGACAGTGGCAGCCCCCACGCCTGACCAAGCTCTGCCTTGGGGTGCTGGTGCTCACCTGCGGGTTGGCATGGCTTTGTGTCTATGGGAGGCACCTACCCCGCGCCTGTGTGATCGGTACCTGTGTGGGCCGACGTGGTCCAGGTTTATGACTGAAGGCAAGTGTGCTCTCTGTACAGGGGCTTCTGCAGGAGGTGGGGAGGTGGCACAGCGGGCTGAGGCATCTTCAGCGCCAATCCACCACGGTGGACAGGCTGGATGAGGTCCACCATGGCCTCCGCTGGCTCAGCACTCTGCACCCAGATCATCCAGGCGAAGGCGGGCTGTATGTAGGCTTGCTGACTGCACACCCACAGTGCTCGCCTACGGTGACCCTACCGGTGTTTGTGGATGGATAACGCCGACAGCAGACAGCACCGGGTGTCCTGTTTCCTGCCGAGGCACTCTCTGGAACGGCCATCGGCGGTGGCATCTGAATGCCTGCTCCTCTCTGAGATGCCCTGGTAACGGCTGCCGTCTGCCTGCAGGATGTCGTCCCTGTTCTCTCCACAGACACCCATTTCGACCACGATGTGTAACGAGTCAGGAAATGACACCGCAGCTGTCACTGTCACACGCTCCAGACCCAGCTCCAGAGCCAGCATCAGCCGCGGTGCTGAGAAAGCTCGGGTGCCCCAGGATTCCCCAGATGGCTGTCTGGAAGCCCTTGACCATAGGCCTAATTATTACTAAGTACTGTCAGAGAGTAGTAACACAGGAAACGTGAGCGGACTTTGGACGTTTTTCATCTAAGTAAACTAGCTTGGCTTCCCCTGTGACTGACGGCCAAGAAACTAAGCTGAGCTTCCAGTGTTGTGTTGGCGTTTCCTAGTCAGGTGGTGGAAAAGTGCTTGGGGATTTGGTGTTTGCTGCCAGCCCTGATGCAGGTTTTATGGAAGGCGCTGCCCTCCACACACCAAATTCTGTGGAGGGGAGGGGCGTTTATTTACTTTTTTTTTTGCGGGTCTAGGGATGGAACCCAGAGGCATTTGATCTCCGAGCTACACGCCCCGCCCAATTTTTTACTCTTAATTTTGAAACAGGGCCTCACTGAGTTGCGGAGGGCCTCACTAAGTAGCTGAGGCTGTCCGCGAACCGCGATCCTCCGGTCTCAGCCTCCCAAATGCTGGGATTACAAGCGTGCCCACCACGCCAGGCGGGAGGGGCGTTTATGAAAGGGAACATCGGTGTTTGAGAGACGTAGCTTTGTACCTGCTGTGATCATCTGGTGACATGCTACCAAGGGATACTTGTTCAGTGCACTCCAGACACTGTTTACCCTCCCAGAGGTGCAGATTAGAGGAAGACGGACAAGGGTCCTTGGGCTGTGAGGCTGGGTGACAGTGGGTAGGGAAAACGAGCAAAGTGCTTGGTGGGAGACGCCCGGGTGTGAGGAGGTAGTGGATGCGGCCCAGAGCCCAGTCGGGGAGGGGAAGAAAGAGATGGAGGTGGGCGGGAAGGAGAGGAAGGATGCGCCAGCGTGGGGGAGCACGCTTGTAATCCCAGGATTCGGAAGGCTGAGACCAGAGGATTGTGGTTCGCAGACAGCCTCAGCTACTTAGACCCTTCGCAACTCAGTGAGACCCTGTTTCAAAAAATAAAAAGACTAAGCCGGGCGTGGTGGCGCACCCTTGTAATCCCCACACTTGGGAGACGGAGACAGGAGGATCAGCAGGTTCGAAGCCAGCCGCACTGGCTTAAGAGACCCTGTTTCCAAATAAAAAAAAGTATAAAATAGGTCTGGGAGTGTAGCCCGGAGGTAGAAAGATTTCCAGGAACCCCAGTATCACCACTAATAATAATAATAATAAACAAATAAAAAGACTAAAAAATAGGGCTGGGGTGTAGCTTGCAGGAACAATGCCCCTGGGTTCCATACCCAGTACCAAAAGAAAGAGAAGGAGAAGGAAAAGGAAAAGGAGACGGAGAAGGAGAAGAAGAAGAGGAGGAGGAGGAAGAAGAAGAGGAAAAAGAAAAAGAAGAGGAGGAGGAAGCAGGTCCTGTAGTGGTGAACCAGAGCCAGGTGGACCGGAGGCCTGTCTTCACAGAGGGAGCAGTTGGAGGCCACTCCAGGGACAGGAAGGGAGCGCCACCTGGTGGGGGAAAGGAGACACTTCATCTTCATCCTCGACACTGCAGTGAGGCTTCTCAGATGGGGCATGCAGGCTTCTATCGCTCTGAACCTCACTATGATGTGTGATTACAGTGCACTGACAAAAATATGGAAGGTAAGAGAAAAGGGCTGCACTGACTTTATAGATGAGCTAGCTGGCACAGTGCTGCACTCCGATAATCCCAGCACTAGGGAGGCTGAGACAAGAGGACCACAGGTTCAAGGCCAGCTTCAGCAACTTAGTGAGACCCTCGGCAACTTAGCAAGATTCTGTGTCAAGTAAAAATAAAATAAAAGGGGCTGGGAGCGGAACTCAGCAGTAGAATGCCCCTGCGTTCACTCCCCAGTACCAAATAAATAGATAAATAGATAGATAAATAAATAAATAAAAGGCGTCACTGCAGTGACCTGGGGAGGTGGCGGCAGACAGCAGAGAGGCCAGCTGGGAGGCATTCGCTATTGTCTGTCAATGGCTGCTGTCCTCTGGCGCAGGAGGAGGGCCAGGCCGCGGGTTTGTTTTGCATCCTGGGCTGCTCCAGTGCTGGCCGTGGGTGTGGAAGAAATACAACCTCACACAAGGCCGGGATCGCCATTGCTGATAGCCATTTACGACGGCCACTGTGCAGTCACCGTTTACAAATAACACTGTAAGTGCCATTTGTAAGGACATAAGACAAAGACTGTAAATCTGAACATTGATCATTGGTCAATGGTAAAATAATCAGTGCAGGGTCACAGCTAGTTGTTTGTGAACATCTTTTCTGGCCCAATGTAAGACAGTAGACAGTAATTCCACACAAGACACAACGCTTTCAGTGGCTTCATATTTTGTAATATACCCGTTTGACTGGCACAGAAGCGTGTGCTGTAATTCCTGCCGGAGAAGGAGGAGTCGAGAGAACTAAGAACCAGAGGGGTAGCTGGGCATCTGTTCCAGTTAAAAATGCATTTTACGGCTAACTCTGCATCTTTCTGTTCTAATTCTCTTTCTTTCGTCAGGATTCTTGGGGTATCTAAAGATGGATTGCCCTGGAGATTAAGCAAACAAATGGCTTGATTATGAGTAGGTATCCCTAACATTGGCCGCAACCAGTTAATATCTTCTAATAATTTTTGAAAATCGTTGTTTTTAGACTGTCCCTTCTAATTTGCATCTCTTGTGGCTTGGCAGCCACCCTATCTAAACACTTAACTGGTGTATTAGTTTGCATTTTGTCTGGAGCTGACCCTCCTCTGTCATGTAAGCACTCTTGGACACAATCACATGCCTCTGGAATTGTTCTTCAGTGGTTGCGGCTATAAGAATATTGTCCGCACAATGGATGATAGTATTGGCCCATGGCAGGGGGATTAGTCATACCCTGAGGCAATACACTTCACCGATAGCATTTTATAGGTTCTCTATTATTAACACTAAGGACAGAAAAAGCAAAACGGGGACTGTCTTTAGCGTGTAGAGGAATAGTATAAAAATAATCTTTCAAATCCAGTACAATCAAAGGCCAATCCTTTGGTATGGCACTGGGGCTTGGTAACTGGGTTGAAGAGCGCCTGTGGATTGTGTAACATCATTTACCCCTCTGAGAGCAATTAACAACCACCACTGTTTTTTATTTCTTTTTTTTTAATCACCAATGCAAGTGAATTTCAGGGAGATTGTGATTCTTCAGTATGCCCCTGAAACAACCGTTGTTTTACTAAATCCTGTGAGGCCAGTGATTTCTTTTGCATAAGGAACCATTAACAGCCCATACAGATCGCTCACTTTCCCACACCACTTTTGTGGGTCCTGGCTTTTGTTGTTGCTCGAAGGGTACCCCAAAACATGTTTGCCAGGATTGGTGTGAACTTCTGTAGGTTCAGACATTCCTTGCAAATGTTTTCCCGAGCCTTTACTGTCAGGAAACCCCATTCTTTTCATTACAGTGCATGCCTTAGGTGCTGTGAATCTGTTTTATTAGAAATTACTAGCTCCGCTCCCCATGGCTGAAGCAAATCTCAGCCACATAAGTGAATTGTGATATTTAGTAATATAAGGCAGAGTAATTCCTATCAAACCGCCAGGTCCTTCACACCATAACTTCTTTATACTTTTCTGGATTTGGTCTGCACCAATGGGCTCGACACCTTCTACTGAGCAATTAACTTCTTGGGTAGCCATTGAGTTGGCCTGTGTTAGGCAGATACGACAGGTGCATCTGCTCGGGAATCCACCAGTCCAGAGAATCTTTTTCCCTGAATAGTGCGCTCCGTGGTCAGCTCTGAGTTTGTTTAAACATAGAGGCCCCCTTGAGCATGTGGGATTCAGCGCTGCCAAACCTCCCTTTCTTTTCTCTATCAGAAACACCAATAGGAAGCAGAAATTGGGTAATCTTCTCTCCCTTTTGGGAGACTGGGCTTTTTATTATTACCTGAATTTCTCCTGTATAAGAAGAGTCTATTATTCCAGTAATTACTTGAATACCCCTAATGTTTAAACTTGACCGTCCTAAGATTAGTCCTACTGTCTTTTCTGTAATGGACTGAAATATCCTGTGGGAGCATTCAGTGGGCCTTGTCCTGGGTGTGTACTTACAGTATTGGGCACTTTAAGATCTACTAGCGCACTCCCTGGGGGGCGAGTCTGAGTGGCTAGGCGGACGGTTGCTCGAGCCCTGCAGGAATGAATTCCTGTGATGTTGAGAATCCCTGTCGTTGTTCTGGGCTGAGGCTGGCCTCCCTGCCCGTTCCCACTGGCAAATTACTATCCTTGTCAAAGTGAGGTCCACACTCCTTGGACCAGTGCTTCCCTTTCAGTACTCGGACAGAAGTTCCACTGCTCGTAGGTGCCTGGCGTTTTACAGCTCAGCATTCCTTTTAAATAGGACCAGGTTCCCACAATTAAAACATTTCATCTCCCCTGCCTTTGTGATGCCACGCCCCACCACAAAGCCCCCATCTTGCATAGCCCCCATCTTTGGCTGAGGAGAGTATGTGCCAATGTCACGGCACAACCTACGTCATCGACTATTCCTCCAGTCTCTCTATGGGGACGATTAGCATTCCACACGTAGGCCGCTGCCTGTTTTTGCATTGCCCAATACGTGAGCTTTTCCAGAGAACATTCCATCTCCAAGCCATGACAGGAGGTGGCTGGGCGCCTCAGAAGCTCAAGGAAGGGCTGGCCATCTGTCCTTCCGGGAGACAGGGAGCCCCAGAGGGACAGCCGGAAAAGGCAGTCTCCCTGGAGTGGCGCCACAAACTCGGTTCAGCCCCAAACGCCAGGCCCTGTGCCTCGAGGTTCGTTATATTAAACTTTCTGCTACGGAGAAGCCAAGCCTGGGTCACGAGACCATCCAGAATCAAATACACACGGCCACAGGGCAAGAGTCCCCGCTTGCTAGCGAGGGCTGCTGCTGAGCCCCCGGAGTGGTGACATGTCCCAGAGAGTGGCTTGCGGAGTGGGGGTCTGCTTAAACTACTTGCCAAAGACAGCTCAAGTCAGGTTGCTATGGCTGGCAGGACGGAGTTCAAGCTGGTATCCAGGCAAGGGAAGGTTGGCCCTTGAGCCCAGCTGGCCACTCTGCTGTGGCGTGGCTTTGCTCCAAGCCCCCGGAGCAAGCACACTGCTGGTCGGACGACCGGGGCCTCGAGTCACCAATGACTGGTGGTCGCCGCTCAATCCTGAGTCTACTTGGAGTCCCGGCAACAGGGGACATTGCCTGGCTTTCCTCTCCAAGGCTCATAGCCTCTTTGATTCTGTCCCTTCCTGCACGTCTTCCTCGTTCCTCCAAACCACCTGACTTTCCTCCTCTGGCCTTTCAGGATCCTCGCTCATAAGATCCCAGCATCCCTGTTCCCTCAAAAAAACAGATGTTAAAGCTGGGCAAAAAATCGTTTTTTCTTCAGCATCTGCCAGGGGTTTTGCTCACTAAATAAATATATATTTGGAAATGTAAAATAGAAAGTCTTGGCCAACATGTTGTTGACTCTGACAAGTCTTTGCTTCGACCTTGTTTGGCTTCCAATTGTGAATTTCCCAAGAAAGGGACCTGCTAGGTCAACATGGGCCCCCACGCCCTCCCCGGAGTCACACAGCAAGGGTTGAGGGCACCCGTGAGGTTGCCATGGCTGCCGCCTCTGCGAGCCAAGGGGCCTGAGTCAGAGAGGAGGAGGGTGCGAGCCAGGTGGCCCAGGAGCCTCCCTGCAGCAGGGGTCAGGGCAGAGGGCCATTGCAGAGTCCACCCTGGCAAAGGGCGTGCTCCCTTAGACGGGAACAGCCACCTTCCCCGCTGGAGAGGGTGGGAGACAGGTAGACAAGACCTTCCCACGTCCGCTAGCAGGCCTGCTTCCCCAGCATGCATCTCTTGCAGACGTTGGAGTGCTCCTTTGCTCTGAGTCTCTGTAAGGCAGAGGGAGGGTAGCCCCTAGAGCGCCCAGAGGTAAGATGGGCCCCGGGGCTTGAGAGATGCTTTCTTGCAAGTGACCTGAGGAGCCAGGAGGACCTCTGCTCACTGCCCCAGCTCCAGGTAGAGGCATCCCCCACCCCTTGTTTTTGGAAGTGGCTCCAGACTCCACTAACTGTCGTTCCAAGGAAAACCATCAGTCGATTCTCTCAGCCCCACCCACCTTCAACTGAAAGCAGATTGACATAAAGAGAAGTTTGCAGGAAAATGGATGCAACCGGCAAACACCTGCTGAGGGAGATCCGCCCATTTCAGGAGGTTGAGGGTCGTCTGTTTTCTCTGATATGCAGAAGCCAGAGAGAAAAATAGGAAAGGACCTTCCAGCAAAGCGGAGAGGCCTGCAGAGTAGTGGAAAGCGGGTGGGGACGGGAGGGAGGGAGGGGAAGAGGGAGGATGGGGGAAGGAGACAGCGCAAGCCACACTGTGGCCACATGCGGAAATATCCTGCCAAACTCACTAATGTGTGGGGAGGGATGTGGCGGGAAATGCACCATGAACTCTGTGTGTGTGTGTGTGTGTGTGTGTGTGTGTATCACACTGGACCTCACTACCATGTATAATTGCAAAGCATTAATAAGACAGTGAGTTATGGGTTTCCTGTAAATTGATGACAGGTGTCTGATTGGCAGAGGCCCGGAGTCACATGACTGTGTGAGCTGCAAAGGAGGCTGGGAGGGGCCAGGCAGCATTCCCGTGTATGTAGCGGGAGCAGATTCTCCACTTTTGGTAGAGGATTCTCAAAATACAGAACGATGGATCTGATACCAGGCAGCCAGAAGGGATGACAGCTTCCGTCGTGAACTACCAGCAACTGAAGTCGGCCTGATTCTGCCGTCGGCTGGAAGCCCACAGGGGCAAACCAAGAGCAGCGGGGTCCCACGGAGCCAGGAACACAAAGTAAAACCTGCCGTCCACCTCACTCTGCCTGTCCCAAGGCATAAAGACACTTCAGACTCAGGCTTACTCTTGCATTTGTTTTCTTTCCTTCCTTCCTTTCCTTTCTCTCTCTCTCTCTCTCTCTCTCTCTCTCTCTCTCTCTCTCTCTTCAAAACTGAGGACGGAACCCAGGGGCATTAGACCTCTGAGCTTCACTCCCTATTTTTTATTCTTTATTTTGAAACAGGGTCTCACTGAGTTGCAGCCTCACTAAATAGCTGAGGCTGTCCACAAACCGCGATCCTCCTGTCTCAGCCTCCCGAGTACTGGGATGACGAGCGTGCGCCACCACGCCCGGCTTCATTTGTTTCTCTTCTAAAGGAGCCTTTCCATCGCACGTGACTCCACTGGATTTAAAAGAGGAGCTGGGATGCAGCTCACGTCTCTGGCTCCAGCCATCCAAGAGTCCCAATGGCACTATTGAGTTTGTTCCAGCTTGGTTCTGTGAACCAGTAAATTCCTCTTTTTGAGCAAGCCAGATTTTGTATTAGATTTCTGTCACTTGTAATCAAATTCGTTGTGTTTCTGAGACTAAATGCTGTTCCCCGGGGCCGTTGTCCTGAACCTGCCAGCACCCTAATTAAACAGAGGAGGTCCAGAGCCAACACCACCAGTTAGTTCTCACTGTGTAACAAAGCACCCATAATGCAGTCGTTTAAAAGAATAAGTTTCAAGCCGGGCGTGGTGGCGCACGCTTGTCATCCCAGCATTCGGGAGGCTGAGACCGGAGGATCGCGGTTCCCAGACAGCCTCAGCTACTTAGTGAGGCCCTCTGCAACTCAGTGAGACCCGGTTTCAAAAAATAAAGAAGAAAAAATAGGGCAGGGGGTGTAGCTCGGAGGTCAGATGCCTCTGGGTTCCATCCCCAGACTCGCAAAAAAAAAAAAAAAATAAATAAATAAATAAATAAATAAATAAATAAGTTTCAAAGTAAAGAATAAAAAATAGGGCTGGGGATGTGGCTTGGAGGTAGAATGTCCCTGGGTTCCACCTCCAGTACCGAAAAAAAAAAAAAAAAAAAAAGGTTGAGAGTGTAGCTCAGAGATAGAATGCTCCTGCGTTCAATCTCTAGTAATATATATAAGTACAGCTGGGTGTGATAGCACACACTTGTAATCCCAGCATTTGGGAGGTTGAGAGAGGAGGATTACAGTTTTCAGACTGCCTCAGCTACCTAGTGAGGCCCTTTGCAACTCAATGAGACCTTGTTTTAAATAAAGAATAAAAAATAGGGCTGGGGTGTAGCTCGGAGGTAGAATGCCCCTGGGTTTTATCCCCAGTACCACAAAAAAATATATAAAGAAAAGAAAATAATAGGTATTTATGCCAGGTGTGGCGGCGCACACTTCTAATTCAGTGCTTGGGAGGCTGAGACAGGAGGATCACAAGGTTCGAAGTCAGCCTCAACTACTTAGTGAGGCTCTCAGCAACTTAGTGAGACCCTGTTCCAAAATAAAGAATAAAAAAGTAGCTCGGAGGTCGAATGCCCCTGGGTTCTATTCCCCAGATCTGCAATAAATAAATAAATAAGTAAATAAAGTATAAAATAGGTCTGGGAGTATAGTCCGGAGATAGAAAAGTTCCTGCGTTCCACCCCCAGTACCATACACAAACACACACACACACACACACACACACACACACAGAATAGGTATTTACTATTGCTCACGAGTCTGTGCATTACTGGGCATTTGTCTGGAGTTACCTGGTCACCTGGATGAGGCTGAGGTCTACTGTTTCTGGTGTCCTTTGCATCTGAGGTCTATGGACAGGCTGGCTGAAAAGTGGCTGATCTGAGACGGCCCAGTCGCATGTCTAGAGGGTGGGTGGCTATCAGCCAGGGTGGCAGGGTGGCCTGGCCTTCTAGTCCAGCATGCTAACTTGAGCTGGTTCAGCAGAGTTTTAAAAAGAACCCGTGGAAACGTGGAGGCCCCACGGTTGAGGCTCTTGCCTGGTTGGCAAGATAAAAACAGGGGAAAAAATTCAAAGGACTTGGTCAAATTGCATATGCTGTAGAGGTGTATTATCGCCTTCCTGTGCCTGATAAAGTCACTCTAGTATATGCGTGATGGAGGATGTGAGCTTGGCTGAAAGGAGGCAGATTCTGGAGAGGATTGTGAAGTCCAAATCTGGTGAGAGGGGGCCTGGAGTGTCCAACTCCACCTGATTCGGAATTTTTTTTTTTTTTTTTTTTTTTTTTTAGCTGTGCGTATGTGGTCAACTCCATTAAAATATTTATTTTGGTACTGGGAATTGAGCCCAGGGGTATTCTATTCTATCACTGAGCAATATCCCCAGCTCTTTCTATTTGTTAATTTTGAAACAAGGCCTCACTCCTGGAGGCTGAGGAGGGTCTGCTCCCGGCCACTCCCAGGTCCTGGAGTCTGCCGAGTCCCGTGGCTCCAGGCCACATGCTCGCAGCCAGGCTCTGCCTTCATACCTCCTTCCCTGACCCTCACCCCCTGCCTCCGTTCCGTAAGGGCTCACCTGAGGCCCACCTGCTTGCACGGCCCAGGAAATCGCCCCATCTCAAGATCCTTAACTTGACACACACAAAATAGTCCTTTTCCCACATAAGGCGTGCATACCTAGGCTGCAAAGGGTTGGGACATGGAGACCTTTGGGGCTATGACTCTGGCTAACAAACACCTCTGGGGATGCTATGGTTTGGGAGAGACCACCTCGAGTTCTCCACTGCACCTCCTTCCTGGCCATTGTGGGTCAGGTCAAAGGTCAAAGGTGGGCAGGGGCTCCAGCTCAGCCAATAAAATACCCTCTCAAGGTCTGGAACCAGGACAGAGACCCCTTGTTTGGCTCTGCCCAACTGAGCGGACGGATCTCCTGGTCTCAGCCCACTAACCTGGGCTGTGGACACTGGGGTCGGGGGAAGGCGTGGGGAGAGCAGAGAGGGCAGTTTGCAGAGAGAAGAGCGCACAGGTGTGGAGGCAGGAGCGTGTGTAGCCAAGGAGGCAAAGGAGGGGGTGAAGACCCCACCCCATGCTCCCAGACGCCCCTCCCAGGCATTCCGGATGGCGTCTTCTATTGAGAGAACCAATCCACTTAATATTTAAGTGCTTTAAGTGGGTTTCTATTATGCACCCTCAAAAGCAACACAGCTCTGTTTACTAAAACACTGACTTTACTTATCAAATGCAACCCCCACCCCTCCATTCCTGCATGGCAGGGCCCACTTGTACAGCCTTTGTAAAAAGATGTGGCCCCAAACCAGCCTAGAACCGTGCTTGTCCATGGTTGGTTGAGCTTACGCACTGGGAGACATTTTTAAAAGCCTTTGGGCAAAATTAATTGAGAAGCTAAATTTTATCTGGGCTGAGGTCATATTCCCCTGTAACGGGGGCAGGAAATCCGTGTCTTTTCGCAAGCTCAGAAGGAAGACAGTGGTTCATATCTTCTCCCCAGTGAGTCAAGTGTGGGTAGCCTGGGTTTGAGACATAAAGTAAAATCTCATAAAGTTTCAGTCAACAGCTCTGAAAATAATGCTCCGAACGCTACTCTTTTACAACATGAAGGACTGTGTGTTAGAACTGAATCTGACTCCCTTGCTTCAGGGAAGTCCAAGTGAATTGAGCCTCCCTGCTCCCACTTAGAAGCTCACACACACCCATAGCATGTTATTACATAAACCACACAGCCAGAGCGGCCGCACCGTGCAATTCACTTCTGCCGGTGATGAACTGCCCAGAGCGATGGAGGGGGATGAAGGAAGTCTAAGGAGAAGCTACCAGCCTTTCCCAAGATGCTGGCCAGCCGCACCTGCTTGTCTTGGGAGCTAGCAAATCGCTGTGCTTCCCGTCTCCCGGTGGGCCGAACTTCACAACCCATGCTCCTGTGTGAAAGACACTTCCACCAAACTGGCCTGTGGGTATTTATTTATTTAGTGGTACTGGGGATTGGGCCCAGGGGTGTTCTACCTCCAAGCTATATCTCCTAGTCTTTTTTATTTTTTTATTCTGAAGCAGAGTCTCATTAAGTTGTGGAGGCCCTTGATAAGTTGCTGAGGCTGTCCTTGAACCTGTGATCCTCCTGTCTCATCCTCCCAAGGACCAGAATTATGAGCTTGTGCTTCTTTCCCTGGCTTGGCATTTATTTTTATTTTTTTTTTACAAATTACCAGCCTAAGCAGAACATTATTCTAAGTTTTTCTTTTTTTGTGTGATACTGGGGATGGAACCCAGGGGCATTCTACCTCCGAGCTACACCCCCAGCCCTATTTTTTATTCTTTATTTTGAAACAGGATCTCAAAGAGTTGCAAAGGTGCTCACTAAGTAGCTGAGGCTGTCTTCAAACTGCAATCCTCCTGTCTCAGCCTCCCAAATATGCTGGGATTACAAGCGTGCGTCACCATGTCTGGCCTTAAAATTTTTTGAATGCTCACAAATTAGATAGAAATGATCAACCCCCAAAAGAAGCCAGTTCATAAACCTAAATAAAATCAGGCAAGACTTTCACACTTATAAGTCCATCTCAGTGATTGGGGGAAAACTCTGGCTTGGAACCGAGGTGTCTGTTCTACTTCCTGGTGCCGTCACCTTCTACCCAAGTTTGAGCTCCGATGGTTTGCTTAACATACCTTGGTCTTGAGTTCATGGAACAATATTTTATGATTGTAGGGGTTTAGGAGGAATAAGCTGGAATACTGTGTGCATAGGACCTGAATGGGTCCCAGACAAGCAAGGGACTGATCTGAGGTCCTATTTCCCTGTCTTTTTCATGAACTCTGCTTTTTCTAACTCAGTGTTATAAATAGACTTCCAATTCCAGAAGGTCGCCGGACCCCAGTCCCTTGGTCAAAAAGATGTATCCTACTTTAGACACATTAGAAAGAATAGATAAAGAGCCCTGGTAAGGGCCAAGACTCAAGACTGGAGATAAGTCTCCTGAACTCCAGTCCTTGTCAAAACCCCAGCAGTTGTCTGCGAGTATGTGGTTCAGTTTCTAACACTTACTGGCAGCGCATAACAAGACTGGACTAGCCATTCCTGAATAGGAAAAGAGACCTGAGAAGCCAGAATTCGGAGAGGCGGTTTCTTCTTGGAAGATTGGGGTTGGGGGTGCCTACCTAGGAAGGACGTAGTGATCGAGTTGGTCCCAAACCACCGAGGCTTAGAGGGAAATCAACAAGTCCCAGGGCCACTACAAGGCCAACAGAAATAACGTCTTCCATACAAAATTGAGGGAACATTTCCAAAATCCAGGACATCTTCAGGTTTGAGAAACTACAACCAGAAGACCAGGGTCGGCAACTAAGAAAAGATCAAAGGAAAAAAAATATTTTCTTTTCTTTTCTTTTTTTTCTTTCTTTTTCTTTTTCTCTTTTTCTTTTTCTTTTCTTTTCTTTTCTTTTTTTTTTTTTTTTGTACCAAAGGCTAAACCCAGAGGCATTCTACTTCCAAGCACTACACTTCCCTCCACCCCTTTTATTTTCTATTTTGAAACAGAGTCTCTCTAAATTGCTAAGGCTGGCCTCAACCCTGTGATCCTCTGGCCTCAGCTTCCCAAGAACTGTGAGTACAGGTGTGCACCACTGGGCCCAGCTAGGAAAACATCCTTGGTAGCGTGAACTAAAGTGTTCTTGAAGAAGCCACCTCTATATTAAAGAGTCTGCTTGACCTTGGCCGAGTGAAACCTCCTGAGTGGAGAGCTGGGACAGTGTAGCTGATAGCCCGTTATCTCCTTTGCCTCAGGCCCTTTCAGAGCCAGTAACGATTGGGCCTCACAGACCAGACCCTGACTAAAGGTGACCTTTTCAGAATATGTCACTGAGCTTAGCTGACCTTAGCCTCCACCCACCCTAGAGCCAAGTTGCTAAATAATTTGGAAGCCAAAGAAAAGATCTTCTTCTTACTGTAGCCAGCTTATCTGATGGCCACCCAGGCAGTTAGGAAGGGGATCAATCTGTGACTGGCTGCTGTCCTGAAACAATGAAAGTTCATGTAACCATTTCCCTGGTGGAACAAGTCGTCAGGGTGCCTCGAATCCATACCCCAAGGCCATTGCCACTCATCTTTGGCTCAGAATAGGCCTGTCTCTTATTTGCTTTGAAGCCGAGTCACTACTAGACATTGGTAGCAGTTGAAATGACTATTTCTGAGGGTGAAGTCAAATCATTAGTAAGCTGCGTTTTGGTCAGCTTTTTCAGCATTGCGACCCAAATGCCTGACACACAACCCACAGGAAGAAGAATTCATTTGCTCACAAATGAGGGCTCTGCCTGTGGACCCCACCGCCCAACAGTGCTGTGCTGGGAATGAAGGTCCAGCACATGAGTTTTGAAGAACACACTAACATCTCAGTGGGCTTCCAGGACACGGCTCCTCTGGGCCAGTCTTCAATCACTTCTGTGGGGAAAATCTCTGTGATTTTAAGACACAGCCCCAAGTCATTGGTGCTCTACAGAGATGGGGGGGGTTTAGGCGCCTCCCTGTGATCCGGGCGGGCCTCGATGCCCCGCTGCGTGGGCAGGATGGTGGAGGGAGGGCCCGCAGTTCCCACCCGGCTCTCCGGCCATGGGTGCTCACACCAGGGGAGCCAGACACCCCGATACAAAGTGCAGCTCCTGCGACCCCCTGCTGGAGAGGCCACCCTGGGCGGTGCCGCAAGCCGGCCCAGCTGAGACGTGTGATGACCACTGTGTGGCCAGGGGGGCAGAGAGGACCAGGAGCTTGCCTGGAAGTACCACGGCGGCTCCTCTGCTGAGGCGTGGCCTGGCGGCTGTTGCCCGAGTGGAAGGGTCTCCTTGCCTTCGTTTGGCAGGCTTGCTGCTTGCTCTGCAATTCTTACAGCCTCGGGCAGTGGAGGGTAAGCAGTGCTTAATTGCCAGAATGAAATCCAGACCATAAGGAAGAAAGCGGAGAGGAAGACAGTCCCTCATTATTTTGGCTTTTCTACAGCACTCCCAATTCCCAGCGTCACCTCATTTCATAACTGCGGCAAAGATGTCCACACGAGCCTCGGAGTCACTTAATTTCAAGCTACCTTAATAGCCAGGCCCGCCGAGGGACAGATATTTACTTATGCCAACGCAATTAAAGGGAGCTAACTTCAGTTTCGAAGCAGAATGTGTGCGAGTTAATAGCTCTGCGCATTTGGCCTCCAAACGGGATGCGGAGGGCGTTGCTGGGCTTTAATAACCTGCGGGACGAATCTGAGCACTGGTAGAAACCAGAACCTCACCCTTAACTGTTTCTCAGACAGCTGCTCCCTGAGAGCAGGACGCTTTTCTTAAATTCTGCACACGAGCAAATGTCTTTGTTTGTTAGGCATCTGCCATTTTTGAAGGGGGTGGGGGTGTCACAAAGCAAAAACCGAAGCCTTGTGGGACAGACTCACAAGCTAGAAACTTAAGGAAAGTCACAGCTCCTCCGGGGCCAGAGGCGTGACCACACAAGGCGTTCAGCCTCCGTAAGGTGCATTCCCCCGCCGTTAGGGGGCCAGGTCCACCGTGGCATTGTTGTGCAAAGTGCTAGTTCTAAAGGACTGGCCTTTGGAGTGTGTCCTTGAGAGAGCGCTTCCGTTTCCATTTTATGAACAAATTGAGTCCTGCTGCTGAGGAAATCCTGCTGCGCTGAGCAGTTACCCACCTGCAGTTCTCAAATGATAGAGAGGAGAGAAGGCAGGAAACTGTGCTTTACAGCAAGAAATGAAAGGTTCAGGCCCGAAGTCCACGGGGTCGTAGGAGGCACAGCTGCACCAGTCTTCAAACCTGCTTCCTACATAATTTCTACATAACTCCTGTGTAATCTACATTCCTACATAAACAAGATGCAGCAATCTGGATAGTATTTTCTTAGGTTAGAAACAAATATTATCCTAAGAAATATGGTGAAGGACAAGCAAATACAGGAAATCCACAATAAACAGAATCAGGAGGTCTTTTTCTCGAGCCGATGGTGCATGTACCCGCCTCCTGAGGACGCAGGCAGGATTAAGTGGCACCGGCAGTAGCTCTTTCATCGTGGTCCCCCCAAAGTGTCCGTCCCGCTTGGCATCATGGGATAGAAGCCTTGTTCAAAGGACACCGGATGTCTCGGAGCATCTGTAAAGACAAAAGGGCCCCACTAGAGAAGACAGGTCACAGAGAGGTGAGCCCAGGGTAGGACTGGACGCAGGGCAGAACCTTAAGACGCCCACGAGGAAGGGGTCATTTGCTGAACATGGTGGGCTGGGCAGGGGCAGGACGGGTGACTGGCAGGCAGAGCAGTCATCTGAGAGGTCTGCCAGGGAGGGGCTTGGGCTGGAGCTGGGGCCGCAGGTTGCCCGGTGCCCGCCACACTGCCAAGCAGGTGTCGTCTCCACACCCAGACCCTGCCACAAGGCAGAGCCCGAGTCCCGGCCGTGCCCTCTTGGCCGCCTCTGTCTGCAGCCCACAGCCCACACGCTCAGCTCCCTTCCTGCCCGGCGTGGCAGCAGCTGCCCTCACACCCCTGTTGTCTGAGCTGCTGTGAGCACTGTTCCTTGGGGCAGGGAAAGGGAGCAGCTGGCCGTCTTCCATCCCCCGTGCTCCGGGCTTCCCGAACGGGACCCACGCTGTGCTGGTCGTCCCCACGGGCTGCGACTTCGTTACTAGCTATGTCTCATTTTTATTCTGCTTCAGTTTAGACCCCAAAACTCCAGTCCACGTGGAGGGCTCCTCGCTATCCTTGTCTCTGTAGCTCTGCCCTGTTTCTTAGTCCCTCCAATGAAAATGTGAGGACCTGCCTCCCGGACCACCCCCAGCCAGAACAACCTTCACCTCTTCGTGTGTGTGTGTGTGTGTGTGTGTGTGTGTGTGTGTGTGTGTGTGTGATTGAACCTGAGGGCATTCTACCTCTGAGCTTACACCCCCAGCCCAATTTTGTTTTATTTTTTATTTTGAAACAGGGTCTTGCTAGGTTGATGAGAGTCTCACTACTTGCTGAAGCTGTCCTTGAGAACCTGCGATCCTCTTGTTGCAGCCTCCCAAGTACTGGGATGACAGGTGTGCGCCACCACGCCTGATTCACCTCTCACTTCACAGCACCCAAAGTGCTTAGTTTGTGCCTCTCTAATGGGGCCAGAGGTTCTACTCCCTTTTGGGAAGATTCAACCCCCTTTTCAGGATAAAAGTTGACAATCCTTTTCAAGCTGGGAATCAAAGCTGGGGCCTCTTTTGCGGGTACTAAACCAGTGCTCCACCACTGACTGACGCCCTCAGCCCTAGATTATGAACTTAGCAGCAAAGGCAGGAGGAGCATGGAATTCAATTTCCATTCAGTCTTTCCCGGGAAGATCCCTGGTCTCTCAAACTCCTGCACCCAGCACAGCGTCGAGGAGCGGTCCTTCCATCGGCTGGTGGCTCTTTCCTGAGCCACAGCACAGACCAGCAGGGTGGCGAGGCCCAAAGGACAGCACCTGCTGCCAACAATGGAGGATGTGGAGCTCTGCCCCTTGGAGTTCCTGCCCTGATTCACTCCGAGGACACGCCCAGGGCAGAGAGCCTGAAGGGTGCTTGTGCCTATAATCCCAGTGCTTGGGAGGCTGCGACAGGAGGATTGCAGGATTGTTTCTAAAAATAAATAAATAAATAAAAAGGGCTGGGGGAATAGCTCAGAGGTAGAATGCCCAGTACCAAAAAATAAACTAAATGAATTGAAAAGGGCTAGTGGTGCAGCTCAGAGGTAGAACATCCCCGGATTCAACCCAGCCTCCTCCCCCACCTCCTCCACGCACAGAGAGATCAGGGGGTTGCAGTTAACAGGGCATGGGCCTGATGTAGAATAGAAGAAATAAGTAGGTAGAAAGGAGACAGACAGGAAGGAAAAGTAAAAATATAACTTTAATATAAGAACCTGGAGCTGAAGTGCTTCAGCCTCTAGTCCACAAACCAGCTCTCTTTCCCAGGCCTGACTCTTCCAAATTCCTGGGAAACCTGTAGATCCTAGGATTAACAATATCTCTGAGCAAACCTATAATTTAGGATATCCTAGCTTATCTGTCAATCAACTAGTGAGGACCCCAATCAACCCAAGATCATTCACCCTAAGGCTGACCAGACCACAGACCATCAGGAAGTGCCTCGGGACTACTGGACTGAGCTCATCCACCCTAAGGCTGCCAGACCACCTGCCCACCATAAACCGCCTCGGGACCACCGGACTGAGCTCATCCTCGCATACCTTCTCCAGCCCACCCCTCACGAAAGTCCCCTACAAGAAGAGAACCCTGAACTCCCCAAAATGCCTTCCTCATCTTAAGGGGCCCCCATTCTCTCTTGAATATGTATTTCCTCCCCCTTTTCCCCAATAAACCTCTGTCCATGTCTCTAACTGGCGCGTGCTGAAGTTCTTTTCCATCACATTAGCCAAGGACCCTGCAGACCCCGAGTTCCTGAGCCGAGAACTCACCCCAACAGCCCAGGCCAAATTGCAATATTCTCATCCCGGGCCACAGGCCTCCACGTGAAACCTGTGGGTGTGCCTCCCTCTTGGACTCGGTGTTGCAGTGGGCATTGCAGGAGTGGGCCTTAGGAACCCAGAGTCCTGGCAAAGCTCCGTGGTTATCGACGATAGACAGAATTCCCTACTGTGTGATGACTTCAGACACTCTGGCCCCCATGGGCTGGTCACAAACAATGCCTTGGGTTCAAGCAAGGAGACCCCACGCTGGGCCCCAGAGTCCTCTCTCTGGGCCTGCACAGGCACCCACACACAGGATCCCAGCAACGTGGCAGGGACCCGCCGGGCAGCTCTTGAGCACGCCTGTCTGCTTTTATCTCTCACCCGCAGCTCCAGCCACGGAGGAACAGTTCCCGGGGCCCACAGGGAGGGAGTCAGCGGCACGGGCGGCTGGGGTTCTTCCAGACTGCTGCTCTTGGAAAGCAAGAAAGGTCGAAAAACTCACACAGAAACCACACCCAGGAGAAGCCCTTCCCGGATGCCTGCTGTGGGCTACAGATGAATCTCTCCAGGCTGAACTAAGGCCTTGCTTGACCTGGTGTTGAGACTGTTCGTCCACGCAGGCTGCTATAACGAAACGCCACACACTGGGTCACTGGCGGAACACTGCTGGCCACAGTCCTGGAGGCTGAAGAGTCTGAGACGGAGGCACCAGCAGGCTCGAGGCCTGGCAAGGGCTGCTCTGCTCCAAAGATGGCGCCTTCTCTCTGCCCCCTCTTGTGGTGTGATGGCAGAGGTCTTTCAAGCCCATGGACGAGGGGCACAGGGCTTCCTTCTCGTGACCTGGTCACCTCCCTAAGGCCTCATCTCTATACCAGCACACTGCAATTAAATTTCAATGCATGAATTTCAGAGCGACATGGACATTTAGATCACAGAAAGCATTTCTTTTAAAAAGAAATATTGGCCTGAAACAAGAAGATATAAAAGGCTTTCTTCCTCCTGAGGTCACGCTGGCCTGCACCATTCAGTATGGCAGCCTCCAGCCACAGGCTAGTATTTAAATTGATCATCATTATTATCATTATTATTACAACTACTTGGGGGGGTTGCTAGAAACTGAACTCAGGGCATTCTACCTCTGAGCTATACCCTAGCCCTTTTCTTTTGTTTTTTATCTTGAAACAGCATCTTGCTAAGCTGCTGAGAATTTCTCTAAGTTGATGAGGCTGGCCTCGAACTCCTGTCTCAGCCTCCAAGTGCTGAGATTACAGGCATGCACCACCATGACCCATGTATGTATGTATGTATGTATGTATGTATGTATGTATGTATTATTTCACAGTACTGGCAACTAAACCTAGGGCCACTCTACCATTAAGCTACTTCCCTAGCCCATTATTATTATTATTATTATTATTATTATTATTATTATTTGGTGGTACTGGGGTTCCTGGAAACCCTTCTGCCTCCGGGCTACACTCCCAGACCTGTTTTTTATATTTTTATTTGGAAACAGGGTCTCTTAAGCCAGCAAGGCTGGCTTCGAACTTGCACGATCCTCCTGTCTCCGCCTCCCAAGCGTGGGGATTACAAGCATGCGCCACCACGCCCGGCTATTTTTTTTTTTAATTTGACACAGAATCTCCTTAGGTTTCCCAGGCTGACCTTGAATTTATGATCCTCCTGCCTCAGCCTCCCTAGTGCTGGAATTACAGGCATGCACCACTATGACCTATTTATTTGTTTATTTTGCAGTACTGGCTACTAAACCTAGGGACACTCTACCAGTAAGCTATATGTCTCTAGCCCTAACTTTTAAATTTTGACACAGAGTCTCCTTAGGTTTCCTAGGCTGGCCTTGAACTATGATCCTCCTGCCTCTGCCTCCAAAGTAGCTGGCATGCACCATGGCGCCAGCACCTATTTAATTTTAAACTCATTAAATTTAATCAATTGTGCTGTTTCCAGGAAGATGGATGGAACTAGAGAGCATCTTGGGAGGGGGTCTGCCGGTCTCAGAGAGTCAGGGTCCCATGTTTGAGGGAGCACAGTAGTCAACAAAAGGGCTTTGGGTAAAAGACCCGCAGGACAGCACAGGACAGCACAGCGGAAGGGCTGGGGAGAGGGGGGAGATGCCACCTCTCCTGAATGTCTGGGCATACAGCTGGGTGCCTCTGTCCTCCAGGCCTGGAGGAGCCGGGAAACTCTAGATAAAGATGCTGGGATATCGTTTCCTGCAAAGTTTTGAAGTCCTGAGCCTGGCTGCGTTCGCAGAGGGAGAGAACATAGATGCAGAGGAAAGAGGTTTACGGAGCTCACCCAGACTCAGCAGTGCTCAGAAGCAGAGGGGTAAGAGGGCGGTGGAGGAAGAGGGGTCTAGCAGAAGGTGGTATTTGGGGGACCAAGCAAAGCTGGTGTTTCAGGCCAAAGCTGTGCCGGTCATGGCTGCTGAGCTCAGGGGTAGGGAGCCTGAGAACATGGAGGTTACCGTAACCGTAACCAGAGAAGCTCCTGCTGGACAGTGGGGACACCAGCCTGCAGCAATGGAGTCCAAAGAAAACAGGTGGAGACTGCCCCCTGCCCCTGTCACCACAAGCCCTGAATCTGCCCGCGGCGGTCCCGACAGCATGATCTATCACCAAGAGACTTTGTCTGCGCCGTTGCACCTGGCCTGTGCCTGAATTTCCTCATCCGTAAAGTGGAGAGAGAGAATAATGAAACCTGGTGTCGGGTGGGCTCGGTGAGTCGGTAAATAGCAAGTGCTTAGGGAAATGTCGTGCTCACGGTCATTGTGGGCTGCCCCTTGTTAACGTCACTGTTCTTCCTGGCACAGCTCACCTGGCATGTGCCGCAGTTTCTACCTACAGCCGCTGTGCAACGCTGCATGTGCCGTGATCCTGGGGGTTGGAGCACAGGGCACATAATCAGTCTGGGCCTCACAGGTCCCTCTGGGAGCCACCATGCTTCACCCAGAGAGACTGGCTGCCCGTGACCACAGCAGGTGCAAGGAGGTAGGCAGGTGTCAGTTGGACACCACGCCGGGAGCCCTGTGTGCATCTGCGGGGATTCTGTATTGAGAGAAGTCAAGCTACTGAAGCTTATGATGCTGATGATGTGACCCAGGTTTATAGCTGTCAAAGAATGTGGTCTCGGCTGACGTGGCAATGCACGCCTGTAATCTTAGTACTTGAGAGTCTGGCTCAGAGGTAGGATGGCCCTGGGTCAATCTCCTGTACAAAAACAAAAAGTCTCAGATACAGAAAGGGGAGCTCTGGAATCAACCCCACTGTGTTGGAATCAGTCAACCTGAAAGCATGGCTTTTATTTATTTTTTTATTTATTTTTATTGTATTTTTATTGCATTGTAATCATACATCACATTGGAATACAAGACTTGAGAGGATATACAAGCACACATCATCCAATTAGCCCTCATCCAGTCCCCATCCCATTCCCTCCTCCTCCCTCAATCCCATGCTTGTTTGGTGATTAACTTTGATACATATGTTTATGTACCTCCTGCTTTTTAAAGAGGCTCCATCCTCCCCTATTCCATACCCTCTGATTGGTCACCTTAGTTGCGTCACTATAGGGCCCTTTCTATAGCTCGACCACTTCCTCTTGCCCCTTTCCTCCTAGTTATTGCTGATTAGGGGAAGCATCTGATTTTAATTTTCTGCGATATTTCTCTGTGCATGCCGCATTGCAAATACTGATCCCACTCTTGACGGCCCCAGTTGTGGCCTGGCTACCCGGTGGACTGATCCAGACCTTGCTGGCTCAAGCAGAGGCCTTGCCTCATGGGTGGCCCTGATTCTGGTCTCGCTGGCCCTGAAACTGGCCTAACCCCTCAGCTCACTCCGATCCTGGCCTTGGAGGCTCCAGCACCGGCCTTCCTCATGGCAGGCTCTGATGCTAGCCGATGGCCCCGGCATCAGCCTAACCCCTCGGCAGGCTCCGATCCAGGCCTCGGAGGCCCCAGTAGTGGCCTTGCTTCACGGAAGGCTCCAATGTCGGCCACTAGCCCCGGCACCAGCCTAACCCCTCGGCAGGCTCCGATCCTGGCCTCCGAGACCCCAGCACCAGCCTTGCCTCACGGCAGGCTCCAATCCCAGCCTTGCTGGCCCCAGCACCGGCTTAACCCCTCGGCAGGCTCCGATCCTGGCCTTGGAGGGCCCAGCACTGGCCTTGCCTCACGGCAGGCTCTGATCCCAGCCTCACTGGCCCCAGCACCGGCCTAACACCTCGGCAGGCTCCGATCCCGGCCTCGGAGGCCTCAATAGCGGCCTTGCCTCACGGAAGGCTCCAGTCCCGGCCTTGTTGGCCCTGGCACCGGCCTAACCCCTCGGCAGGCTCTGATAAAGCATGGCTTTTAATAGAGCTATTGCTAGTGCAGAATAGACCTCAGCATTCTGGTGTGTCTGTGTGTATCTCCAGCTCTGCGATGGAGAAGCCCTAGAACACGGTCCCCAACCTCCCGCATGGACAGCAGAGTCTGATGATCCTCTGCTTGGGCGCCCTCCTGTGCACTGAGGGTGTTTATTAGTGCCCCTGGCCTCTGCCCAGGAGATGCCGCTAGTACCTGCTGCCCCAGCAGTGACAACCAGACCTGTCTCCTGAGCCCAGCATCTCAGTCCCTGTGAGCTGAGGACCAGCGCCCTAGGCAGAGCAGCATTCAGCTGCGAGGGGCAACTTTGCACTCAGACAGTCGCTTTAAAGTTCACCACGAATTCCACGGATCTGGAACCTCATGTTACGTCAAAAAGTAAAGGTAGTAGCTTCAAAGGATGTGGGGGGAGTGCACGGGCAGCAGCTTAGGGGCCCCCAACAGCCAAGTCTGAGATCACTTCAACATTAGAACAAGTGATGACAGTGGTTATCATTCACCAAATAAAATAAGAGACCATGAGCCAGGTGGATAGTAGATAAACCATTGATAATAGGCAGACACATACATACACACATATCTAGAGGTTTCCTTACAGTACAATGTAATAAATAATAAATGTAACAAATAATAATAAATATGATAATAAGTGTAATAATAACAAATGTAATAATAATAAATATAAGAAAATACTGTGAAATTAGAAGCACATCAATTTGACAAGGTCACAATAATTGATTTGGGCAAGAATTATAATCATATGCTAAAGCTAGTCCCAATGAAGTATTGCGCCATGAAATGCCTATTAATTATAAAGGGAAAAGAGGAGCCTGGTACTGGAGGAACCTGGTGGAAACCATCCGCCCTGGCGATCGACGCGGTCACTGATCAGAGACAGGACAAGCTGATGCGGTGCTTTCTCTCTGGTGCTGAGGGCCCCATGTCACTTTATTGTTTCCCTGCTCAGAACGGATAGCCTGTGCTTGAACCCATGGACAAACCCAAATTTATAACATCCCGCAAAATACTGGGCGGGGAACGAGTCTGTTCACACAAGGGCTTTGAGAGACAGTCAAACCACAGCCAAGAATCATGCCTGCAACGAGCTCTTCAGTGATCCCCAAACCCTGTTACGCATACATGCATGCACACAGGCACACACATGCACATGTATTTATAGCGTACACTGTGGATATACAATGCATACAGAAAGGGGGGGGCAGATGTGTAAGATGTCTGCAGGTGGAGAATGTGGGCGGTGTATCCTTGCCACGCCCTGCAAGCTTGCAGTGTGGCGCCTGCCTCAGCCCCAGGAATCCCGGCCCGCAGCCTGGATGGCGAGACAGCAGAGGCAGCTCACGGCTTACCCAACATCACATGGGTGTTGGAGCACAGAGCCAAGCCGGCTAATTGGGTCACGTTAAGCCGGGTCAGTTAATTATTAGGAACCGGCTCCCACGCCCTTTATCTCCCCGTGGGGCAGGTGGTGGAGGTTTAGGATGAAAGGGACTACAGCAGTGGTAGAGGTGGGGTCAAGGGAGAGGGGCTGAGGAAAGAGGGTCCTCCCTCTGGCTCGCTGTGGTCGCACGGGGTGCCTGCCGCCATGACCACCTCGCCCATCTGGGCCCTCCTGTTGCCAGTGCATGGGTCCCAGCTGCTCCCCGCCCGCCCTGCTCTGTGCTCCTGGGTTCTCTCCGGAACACCTCCCCCCGCACACACACCCATGCCAGGATCCGGCTCCATGGCTGGCAGGGCGAGGCGTAAAGATGGCAGTCTCCATTGTGAATAACTCAGCAAGTGATGAATCACAGAACCTGGCTGGAAAGGACCCAGCCAGCCCATGAGTGTTCGCTTTTACGAAGAGGGAAGCGGAGCCCCGAGAGGGAAGCCGTCTTTGCTGGGAGGAGCCCCGCCCAGCGCCCAGGGCTCCCCAGACACCTCACAGTGATGCAGGCGTAGAGGGGCGTGCCATAGTTTGACCAGCATGAGATCCACAGGCTGCCCGGGGGCCCACGCGCGGGCACAGCCCAGCCGGAGGAGCACGTTTCACTAGGGAAGGTGTGGCAGGAGGAATGGACAACTGTCTCCCTCTCTTCAGCCATGTAGCTTTGCAGGCTCTCTCTCCGGGAGAGTAGAGCATCCTGCCGGGTCTCGCTGCCCATGGTGCTGCGACTTGCCTGGGCTACTGGACGTCAGTGTGCATGACAACGGCGGAGACTAACTTTGTACGCGGGACTCTGCTGCTTTGGCTGCTCACCTCTGAACCCCACAAGAAGAGCCTGACCCAGAGGGCCCGTTCTCTCCCGCCAGGGATGCAGCGCCAAGGCTCAGCCAATCCACGGCAGAGCCCCAAACTCCAGCGCGTCTGCAGACCCACGGGATGAGAAGAAAGGCCTTGCTCAGCTGCCGGATGGCCAGGCTGGCTGCAGGACCGCGCGAGAGAAGGCAGGACACACGCGCTGTCCACACTCCGTCTCCTGTAGTGTTTTCCAAATGAGCATTTGACTATCTACCTCCTTCACAACCTGCACACCATACTTATGGTGTTGTTACCAAGACAAGGATCGGGAGCTTTAAACGTTTCCTCTTGGCAAGTCCTAACTGGTGCCTCTCTCCTGAAGATGCAGCGTCTAAGAGCGTCCATTGCACACGAGCAACCCACAGAGTATGCGGGGTGGGGCTGCTGGCGCGGAACCGGCCCCAGACCGCACGTCTGTGCAGCACACAGCCAAGAAGCGGATCCCAGCTCTCGCTCCCAAGCTGTGCTCTACACCTAAAACCAAATGCTGAAACACAGGCGAAAGGCACGGGCTGGGGTCCGCCCGGGCTTTTCTCTCCAAAGGCTCCTGTGCTGGCCGTTCGGTCCCTGCGTAGCAAGGTGGAGGGCCGGCGGATCTTGAGAAGGCAGGCCGGGTGGAAGGTGAGTGAGTCATGGCACGCCACCCTTGGAAGGATTAATGCTGTTCTCCATGAGTGGGGGAGGCCCGCAGGGGCGGCCCGGTCCTCAGGACAGCCTGTTATTATAAAGCAAGACGTCTCTGTACACTTGGCCTCTCCTGCCGGGAGCTGTTTCCCTTTTTGCTTCTCTGCTCTGCCGTAACAGCTCAGGGCCCTCAACAGGACCCTGGTGCTGTGCGGATGGGACATTCCAACCACGAGAAGCACGAGTGAAATAAACCTCTCCTTTATACACTACTCAGAATCAGGTATTCTGTTATAGCAACACAAAATGGACTTCGAGTGGGAAGGCCATGGTAGGGCTATCCTTGTAGATAAGGAAAATGCAGAGTAATTAAATAAACTGGAATCCAGTTTTAGTTTGTATAATGTGGTACACGAGAGAAATAGAGGCAGGACCTGGTGACGTTCCCAGCTTTGTTTCCTCCATTTCGGTTTGATGATCTTCTTCAGTATTTTAGAATCCTCTAAGTCTATCCAGAGGAGCCACTGGACTAGGTCACACAATGAATAGGGACGAGGTCAACTCGGCTCTCTTGACTCCTGGCTTCCGTTTCTTCCTGGGTCATACCTGTAGGACAGTAAAACAACACGTCCTGGAGCACCTCACAAGGAGCTGGCCACACGCAGGGACGGAGAGCCAGCTGGAGCCGAAGTCTAGAGAAATATCTCAAAGGACTCCTGCTTTCTCTCATGCCTGCGGGGAATCAAAGCGAGTGATGCTACTTGTAGAGACTCTGCTTTCGTTCACACATGCCAGGTCCCTTGGGCTGCTGGTCCCCGGCAGACAAGCCAGGTGAGGTGGTGGCCTCTGTAGCCCAGCTTGTACAACCGCCCTCCCTGCAGAAACTGGCTCAGAGTGGAGGGCTCAGTGCAGACCGACTTAAGTGCTCGTCCAGCTGGCCACCACCAGGCAAGGCACTGTGAGGGACGGAAACCCAGTTTCTAGAATAACTTCACAAGGGATGGAGGTGTCACTCCACAAAGCCCGCGAGGGACAGGTGTGCTGCCCGTCCAGCTTCTGCCAGCGGACCGTCCTCATACACATTTTCAATAAACCTCGGAGCTCACATGCTGTCTTCAGATACCTTCTTTTGTCTCCTGGCAACCTGTCCCACTGCCCAGCACAACAGAGAGGTGGATATTACACTTCCTTCACACCTTATACAGTCCCCAAGGAGACCCGATCTCTGTCCAGATAGAAGGGGAAGCCTGATTCCTCTATAAGAAGTCTTTAAAAGCCGTATATTCTAGCTGGGCGTGGTGGTGCACGCTTGTAATCCCCACGCTTGGGAGGTGGAGACAGGAGGATCACGCAGGGTTGAAGCCAGCCTTGCTGACTTAAGAGACCCTGTTTCCAAATTTAAAAATATATACATATATACATATATACATATATATACATATGCATATACATACATATACATATACATACATATACACACACACACACACACACACATATATATATATATATCACACACACACACACATATATATATATATATATATATATATATATATATATACACACACACACACATACATACATATATAATAGGTCTGGGAGTGTAGCCTGGAGGTAGAAGGTTTCCAGGAACCCCAGTACCACCAAAAAAAAAAAAAAAGCCATATATTCTAATAGACGAAGTGGTGTGTGCATGTTTATTTGACTCTCACAATGTTGTATAATTACATTATACCAATAAAAGTATTTATTTATTTATTTCTACCTCCCAGTTATTTATTATTTTGAAACAGGGTCTCACTAAGTTGCTGAGGTCTGGGACTGACTTCAAACCTGTGACCTCCCAGTCTCAGCATCCCAAATACTGAGATTGCAGGTAAAAATATTTTTAAAATACCATATTTTCTGCAACCAGAGGGTGTAGTTCACGACTCCCTCCCTGGATTCACACAGGATGCTGGAGGTCGAGGTCCCTGCTGCATCAGTCCTCAACAACCACACTCTGTGAGACCCCTCCCACTCTGGCTCTGGGCTTGGCCGTGTGACCTGCTTTGTCCAATGAGACATCAGAGAAAGTGATGTTTGCAACAGCTGGCGCCAGGCTTGCTTATGGGTTCTTGGAGCACTTCTGCATGCAAAGAAGTGTCACCTGGCTTCCTGAGGCGGCCAGCCTGCATGGGACCATCCCTGCTCCGCCATCCCCTGGCCTGCCCCCACCTGAGCACGGCTGCGTGGATGAGTTCAGGAGACCAGGAGCCACCCAGGCAACACGACAGCTGTGAGCAACAACACGCCTTGGCAATTTAAGCCGCTGACTTTGGGAGCCTGGGGGCGGGGGTCTTTTGAAACCACAGATAATTGACACTCACTGATTGTTTTGAACACCAACCACAGCAAAGCTCCAGGACGGGGCACCCTCAACTCATGGGCTGTGTGGATCCCTTGGTGTTTATTTTCTATGCCACACTTGGACTCTTTTCTTCTTGTCAAGTATTCTTGGGAGAAGCTTCCATCGTGGTGAAGGAAGCAGGGAAAGACCAGGGGTGCAGCCAGGCAAAGGGGATCCCGGGGATGGAGCCTGAGGGTCCCTGCAGGTGCCCCGTGCCCCCGACAGTCATTAGCAAGGGCTGCCCTGGGAGGCAGAGACTCTCCTCTCAGGCTCCCCCAGCAAAGCCCGCATCCCTGGAGAACGCAACCGCGAGCTGGGGGCGGGCGCATCAGCTCAGGAAGGGGTTTGGCTGGCGCACAGCAGCATATTCTCCTAGAGGTATCTTTTGATTGACACGGGTCAGGGAGCGGGCTGTGAGCATAAGCTAGGGCACAGGGCGCCCTGTTCCTTGACGCAGTTCCTAGGAGGCCCGAAGGAAATCAGTATGAATAGAACACTACTTTGCTCCACTTCTCCGTCGCTGGGACCAAAGAACCTCCCAGAAGCATCATAGAGGAAGAAAAGCTTATTTGGCTTATGGTTTCAGGGTACAGTTCATAGTTGGCCCACGCCAAGGCAGACATCACCATCACCCAGCACTGCAGAGGAACGCCGAGCTCAGCCTGATGGTGCGGTGGGGGGAGGGAGCGGCCAGCTGGAGTCCCCAAGGCCACAGCCCCAGGGGCCTACCTCCTTCATCCTGCTTCACCTGTCTCAGTCACATCCATCCACACTCTCAATCCTCTGGTGGCTGCCCCGCTGATGATGTCGGGTCAGCATGATAACTCCTCTGGGCTCAAGGTTTCCATGGTGAAGAATTTCAGCACACGCCAATCAGAGACAAAGGCAGAGGTTTTAATTCAAGTAAAGTAAAGATACACATTCAGGGGAAAGGTGGGCCACCTCAGAGAGCGTGAGAGCCCAGGATCATCCACAATCCCTCTGTATAGGGTACCCAGAAAGGGGCTGGCTAAGGGGCACAGGGAAATGGATGGTGGCCTCTTCTCTTTGAGGCTTTCTGGTTCCCAAAAGGTGGGGATTTCTTTTGGGACAGGACTCCTGGAAGTGGAAACAGGAAGTCGGGGCTGCCAGGGTTCAAGGCTCTTTAAAAAAAAGGCGTGACTTTTCTGGGGATCTTCCTGGAGGCGAAGGGAACTTTTGGCAAAAGGTGAAGCTCTCTCGGGTTTAATCACCTCGGGAACTTCCTGAGCCAGTTCCCATTATGATTTAAAAGTACGGCCTGGCTTTTTTTTTTTTTTTTAACCAAGCTCTGTGAAAAGAAACTGGAGATTTCAATTTTAAAACCATATTTTTCTTTCCTTCCCAATGTGTCTCCTTTTTACCTAAAATTTATTTCTTCTATTCTACCTCATCAATGAGATTAGAGCCCTGATTCAATGATCTCACCTCTGAATACTGTCACACTGGAGACATGCTTTCAATACAGGAGCCTGAGAGATAATAACATAACATCTTTTACAAAACAAGCTGGGCTTGTAACTCAGCAAAAGCTGCATGAAACAGCCCTGAGTTCCGTCCCCAGCCCTCATCCCAGCAAAAGAGAGAAAGAAAGAAAGAATAAACAGCTGAAACCTGCCCTGTCGTGTGTCTGCCCAGCAGCAGCCTCTCCTGAGAACGCCCGTGTGGACCACACTCTGGCCTCTTCCCTTGGGGACTTGACCAGAGATGTGACCTGGCAGGAATACTCTGTTCCACAAACACCCCGTGTGTTTTGAATGACTGCTTTCAGTGTTGAAGTGGTTTTGACGTTTTCTTCTGGGTAATCTCTGCCCCAGCAGCGTGGCTCAGGGGACTTTGCCTGGGTGTGGTGTCAGGGGGAACACAAAGCCGAGCTGTCATGTGGCCACCCACAGATCCTGGTAATCCTCTGCTGCCGGCTTTCCTTCTCCTCAGAGGACCTGAGCAATTCGGAGAGTGGGATAAAGAGGGAGAAGAAGGGGCATCCCGAGAAACGACACCCAGAGAAAATGTTTGCTGTAGCCAGGGGCAAGAGCAAGAACTCAAGGGCAGAACCGTGGAGACGTATCGAAGTCCTGCTTGAGATCAAGCAACGTGTCAGCCAGATCACAGATAAAATGAACAGAAATGAAAGTGCAAGCCCGGAACCTGTGGCTTGTCTCCGCCCATGCCCTGCTCCAGGCTCCCAGGTCCGTGTCATCAGACGCTCCGCCCAGGATGCCGACTTTCTGGGGACGCCGCTTCCCACTGCCCCGGTGTCTGGGCGACCCAGTCCCCGCTGAAATCGAAGGCCGGGGTTATGGCTCCTCGGCTTGCTCTGGTGCTGAGGTCCCGAGCCAAGGGCCACGCCGCACCTGGAGTCCACAGAGATGCCACAAACGGTCCATTGGAGCGCATGCTTCGTCTGGGGGCAGCTGGCTCTCAGAAGCCCGGGCTCTTCCCGTGTGTTGTTTGTAGGGAGATGGCTGGCCTGAAGACCATCATGCCAAGCCGGATCAGATCAGCCAGCCTTGGAAACCCAAGGGTTGGGTTCTATGTTTCCTCTTGTACGTGGGAGCTACAGACAAAGGAGAGAGACGGCTCCAGTGAGGAGGGCGGCTGAGAGAATAGTGGGGGAGGAGGAGCGGAAAGAGGAGAGGCAGAAAAGTTCAAGTGCCGCCATGTCCCCCAGGAAGGTGTCACTGTCAACCAGGGGCAGTGGGGCGGGATGTGGTGGAAACACCAAGTGCTGTGTGCATTTGTTAACGTGTCTCTGAATCCTACCATGTATAATTACAGCGCACCAGCAAAATCAGATATAACAAAAAGCCCTGCATTTCAAAAGCCGCACGATGCCCTATCAGCTTCAAACAATGAGACATCTCGAAACTCCCGTAGTGTTTCAAAGCTTCTCGCTTGTCTGGTTTCCTTATTCAGACAAACCCTTGGAGCCATCTAAAGACGGTGATTGCGCTGCCTGGGCCTCTGATTCAGGGCTCCCCATCGGCACCAGGGGGAAGCTGCCGGCCAGGGGACAGGCCACATGGATGATAAAGGAAAGAGGCCATGGAGAAGCAGCCTAGGTCCCAGTGGAGGCCCAGGACACCGGTCCTCGTGAGGGCGTGTGTGGGCTTGGCACAGGGCCTGACATCACATAACTTTTCCCCGGTGCACGACTGGCATTCCTAAACCGTTTATTAAACTAAGATGTGAGTCAATCTCTCGAGTGACTTCAGGGGCCTCGTCAAGCAATGGGGGGTCTGTGCTGGGTTCTGGCATTAAAGGTGTTTGCATTCTTGTTTTTCTTTACATGCAGGCAGTACCAGGTAACATTTTTACCTGTACGCAGGTTGCTGTCAGTGGCGATGAATGTTCACCGTCACTGAAATGACATTTGGCCTGGGCTAGCGTCATGGCTACACCTGCACCCATGGTATAAACACGCAGGGCGCAGGCCCATGCGACTTCCTCTCCCTTGTCTGCTAGCCCTAACCCCGCTGGGCTTTTCTGCGGCAGGTACTGGAGAATACCCATGCACAAGGACGTCTCAGCAGCACAGGCCCGATCCTACACCAGAGAACATCGTCATGACTTGATTTAAGGCTGACGTGCCCGATCCTGTCTGCAAACAAAGTCCTGATGAACTACTAAGATGCCAACCGCCAACTTAGGGGGAACATCTGCCTGCCTATCACTGACAGCATGCAGGGGCAGCCAGCCTCAGCTGCTTGGTGAGGCCTTCTGCAACTCGGTGAGACCCTGTCTCAAAAATAATAATAAAAAAAAAATAGGGCTGGGGGTATAGCTCGGGGGTAGAATGCCCCTGGGTTCAATCCCCAGTACCCCCCCCCACACACACACACTCACTCACTCACTCTCACACAGACACACACAGCTACAAATCACAGTGGAGAAACTCAATTTTATTTAGCTAGCTTTGGCTACGAGTCTCAAAATATGAGATTGGTTCACTCGTGTAAGTTAACCTAGTAAAAGGTTTACTAGGTTACTCTGAGTTGTTTTCCATGGCACATTTCCAAACTATAGCGAGGACTTGCATTTGACCAGCACCGGACAGTCCTTGTAAGGGCCGGCTTGAGTTCACTGTCTTTACGCTAGTCCGTCAAGGTGTGCAAACGTTTCGCGCAGGATTTGAACAGCCCGCTGTGTTCAGGAGGGCGCTGGCTGACAAGCCCGCGAGAGTGAGTCCACAGACAGGTAGGAAGCTGCAGCCAGTTTCTGTGGACCTTCGCTTGTAAGTACCAGAATAGTGAACAAGGAACCTGTAATCCTCCAACATGAAGCTTGCCAGCCCGCCGGTCAGAGGCAACAGACCGCCCCGGTGCACTCCCAGGAGCTCGCTGCTCCGGCCGGGCCTGCTGTCTGCAGCCGTGGCCCTGGACGCCCAGCAGCAGCAGCGGCGGCGGGAGCCTAGCAGGAGGGAGAATCACCGGCTCCACCCGACTACGGAAGCAAACCCTTGTCATTGCACAAGCACCTGGTCAGACCTAGGGTGCGGTGTCCGCCCCGACGTGCTTCTGCGCTGACTGGGTCCCAGCCCCGAGCTGCAGGTAGCACTGCGGCCTGACCTCTCGTCATCTCGACTTTGACGTACTTTCTGCGTCACCAGGGAGAGGACGCCAGGGACCGCAGGCAGGGTTCTTCCTGGACTCAGTCACTCCCCTGCCTTCTCCAAGTAAGTACGTGCGGGGTGGAGCGGCCCCAAGGAAAGGGAAGAAATTCGCCCTCTGGTAGGGGAGTTCCCGGCTCCTCTGGGGCCAATTCCACGTTGACTACAGATGCAGTGACGGGCTAGGGCTAGCTAGACCACTCGGCACTTGTATTCTGAGTTTTCTGAGGAACCTCCACGTTGTTCTCCAAACTGGCGGTACCAAGTTATCGCCCCACAAACAGCATGCGAGAGTCTCCTTCATCCCCACCCGAGCCAGCATTTGTTATTTTTGTCTCTTTTGGTGATAGTTCTTATAGTGCGTCATTACACACTGTATGCCTGCATCAAATGTCATACCGTACCCCAGCAATAAGCGCAACATGTCATCCAACACGTTTAAAGCTCTCAGCTAATTCCAAGCTGTAGACCCCACCCATGCACCCTGCAGCTCTGTCCAGACTGCCCCGCTCCCCGAGACAGCGCGGGAGCAGGGCCGGGACCCCCAGCCCCTCAGCGCCTGTGCTCCAGCTTTGGCAGCAGGAACTGAAAGAGGGAAGGACGGGACTTCTGCCTTTCCCCAAGCCCCAGGCAGAGTGCGAAGGAAGTGGGTGCAGGCCTTCACGGTGGCAGGGGAAGGAAGAAGAAACTCCCAAGGCTGGCCCGCCCAAGGAGGCCGGTCAGAGCTGCGGGAGCCTGTGTGCTCAGGGAGGGCTCAGGACCTGAGCAAGCCCGGGTCTTACAAGAGGGCAGAGTTTGTAGCTGGTTACAGACCAATTCCTGGCCCGCACTCCGTGCTCCAGCTGGATGGCCTTCCCAGCACGTTCCAGAGGCTGCCTCTCCACGCCCAGCCAAGGAGCCTGCCAATGCGCCCCAGCATCCTGCCTCTGGGTCTTAAATACAAGAGAGCGGGCTGACAATAAAGTGCTTTATGCGACCCTCTCCTGTTCTCATGAAGAGAAATTCAAATTCTAGAAGGGACAAAGCTTGTATTTATCCAGGACGGTTAGTGAAGAATGTCAGACTAAAGGCTGAGCATTCAGACTGCTTAAGAAATCTGCTCAGAGGCCCCCGGCGGGTCCACAGCCAGGACGACGGCCTTGTAACAGTAGATGCTTGTTTTAACAAATGCCTTCGGGACAGAACCTCCATTCCTACTACCAGTCATATCATTTCAGAAGGATGCTGTCGGTATCAATTTCGATGATACAGATGGGAAGGCGGAGGGAGGAGAGTGGGATCCGGAAGGAAATACACACACACTGTGTCTTGTGTGTGTGCTGGGCACACACACACACACACACACACACACACACACACACACGTATGTTTCCGTCCCTGTGAACTTCATCAGGATGTGTAATTACCGTGTATCAAGAAAAGTATATTAAACTTATTCCCTCTTGTAAGTGTCAACAGGAAATTGAGATGACATCAAGTCAAAAGCTTCTGTTCAGCCAAGAACCACCAAGAGTCGGAAGAGAGCCCACGGATGGGGGAAGATCTGTGCTGGCTACTCCTCTGACAGAGGACTATCAGGGTTGAAATATGTATTGTGGAGGGTTAAATTAATATATTATAGAAGATTAAAAAACAGAATGCTAAAAAAAAACACATGACCCAATTATAAATGGGCAGTGGAACTGATCAGATAGTTCTTAAAAGAAGATATACAAATGGTCAAGAAATACGTGAAAAGACGCCCGACATCATTAGCAGTCAGGGACACGCAAATCAAAGTGACCCTGAGATTCCATCTAGCTCCAGTTAGAATGACAATTACCAAGAACACATGCGATGGTGAATGCTTGTGTAAAGAGGAACTCTTGCCCACTCTCGGTGGGACTGCAAACTAACACAGCCGCCGTAAAGAACAAAAATGTGTCGTTTTCGCAGGGCATGGTGGTACATGCTTGTAATTCCAGCTTTTGGGAGGATGAGACAGGAGGATCGCGGTTGGAGGACAGCCTCAGCTACTTAGGCCCTCTGCAACTCATTGAGACCCTGTTTCAAAAATAAAGAATAGGCGGGCGTGGTGGCGCATGTTTGTAATCCTCGCGCTTGGGAGGCTGAGATAGGAAGATCGCACAGGTTCGAAGCCAGCCTCAGCTACTTAGTGACTCTCAGCAACTTAGTGAGACCCTGTTTCCAAATAAAATATAAAATAGGTCTGGCAGTATAGCCCAGAGATAGAAAAGCCTCTGGGTTCCACCCCCAGTAAACCCAAAAGAAAAAATAAAATAAAGAATCAAAATTAGGGCCGGGGGTGTAGCTCCGAGGTAGAATGCCCCTGGGTTCCATCCTCAGTACAAAAAATAAAAGTGTCTTTTTAAAAATACCTATTAAAGTATTTTTAAATACCTATTAAAGTATTTTTTTAACCCTAAGCGTGTTTTGTAATTTATCTGGCTCTTCTGTATCTCTTTGGGATTTGAGGTACTGGAGGTCAATGAGAAGGATGTATAAGCCAATTACCCATTACATTTTTAAATACCCATTTAAAGTATTTTTTAAAAGACCCAAAGTGTGTTGTTATTTCTTTAGCCCTCTGTATGTCTTTGGGATTTGAGGTACTGGACGGCACTGAGAAGGCTGTGTTACAAGGGTATGTAAGCAGTTGCAAAAATATTGGGAGTGTTTACCAGTAACTCTGGTACCGGTGCCGTGGTTAGCAGGCAGACACCAGACCGCTGCCTCGCGCTCGGTCTGGCACGCAGGCGGCCCGGCAGCGCTCCAGGTCCCTGGGCGGCCACGCCTTTGGAGATGTCTGCACCCAGAACACTTCCCACGTCACAGCAGAGGAACGGACTCGGGTCACTTCCTATTTTTGCCTGAGTATGAGAGGTGAGCGGGTTCCGCTCCCTGTTTCCATATCTATAAAGTTCAAAGCCTACCCAGGGTAATCTGAAGATTGGAAGAGGAAGCAGGATCTCAAAGGACCCCTGCGGAGCAGCACTGATGAACACTCCTGCTTTCCTGCTCTGGCCGCTCTTCCACCTCCTCCTCCCCCAGCTGTGATTCATCCAAATTATCCCCACCCCTGCGCCCCATTACACCTTCCCACTGCTTCTCAGAGCCTCGGCATGGTGAGGAACTGAATTATCCCCACATCATGGTGTTGGCCTTAGGAGGGAACCCACACTCCACAGGACGGCCCTGGGCTTACCTCCCGGTCCCCGTCCACCCACTTGCAGCCACAGGGATCTGGGTGGCTTTGTTTTGTTTTGTTTGGGCACCGGGCATTGAACCCAGGATGGGCACTCTGCCTCAGATATACCCGATTTTTTTTTTAACTTGCTATTCTAAACAGGGCCTAGCTTGCTGAGGCTTTGGCTAGGTGGCCCACGCCAGCCCCAATCAAACCTTCAGTTCTCCTGTCTGTGTCCCACAAACTGTAACTATGGGTATGTGCTATCATGCCCCGCAAGCCTTCACAAATAATTAATTTTCAGCATTGGGGATTGAACCCCGGGATATTCCACCTCTAAAATAGGTGCACAGGCCTATTTTATTTTTTTATTTTGAAACAGGGCCTGGCTAAGTTGCTGAGGGCTTCTCAAAGTTGCTGAGGCTGGCCTCCAACCCTAGATCTTCCTGTATCAGCCTCCCAAGTGCTGGGATCACAGGAGCCACAGCTTCTGGCTCTTCTAAATTTAAAGCCGAGTGTGGTGGCACACTCACTTTAACCCCAGCATTTGGGAGGCTGAGACCCGGAGTATCGCGGTTCGCGCACAGCCTCAGCTACTTAGTGAGGCCCTCTGCAACTCAGTGAGACCCGGTTTCAAAATAAAGAATAAAAAATAGGGCAGGGGGTGGAGCTCAGAGGTCGAATGCCCCTGGGTTCCATCCCCAGAATAAATAAATAAATAAATAAATAAATAAATAAATAAATTTAAAGGGCTGGTCTGACCCTCTGTCAGGCCATCGGAGAGCATATTTAAGTTCCCAGATCTTGAGGCTGAGACGTGTGGCAGAGGATGCACCAAGACAGAGCGCAGGGTGGGGGCTCTCTGACCCCAGCGCCTGGACACCCCTGACCTCCCCTGATGACCCAGGAAACCAACACTCCTCTTCCAAACCTTTTCTGGAGAAACAGTTTGGAGGCCACAGGCTTTTCAGGGAGGGCCTAGGCAGGGCGACACCTTTGCTGACGGTGACCCGGGCTCCGGGGAGAGAAGCAGGCTGGGTGGGGGCGCGGACCGAGGAGGAGGAGGAGGAGGAGGGCGGGGTGGGGCGGAACCAGCAGAGGAGGAGGGCCGGAGGGTCAGGGGAGGAGCCGGAACGGGAGGAGCCGGGCGGGATAAAGCGCCGCGGGTGCGGCCCGGCTCCGCTCTCCTCTTCCCCAGCTCGCCCGGCCCAGTCCCGCACCTGCGAGCGCCATGGCGGGGGTCCTGCGCCTCCCGCTGCTCCTGCTGGCCCTGGCCCTGGCCCTGGGCTCCGCGGCCGCCGCCAGCCCCGACCGCCCGCCGCGCCGGCTGGGCGGCCTGGAGGAGGCGGACGCGCAGGAGGAGGGCGTGCAGCAGGCCCTGGAGTTCGCCATCAGCGAGTTCAACAAGGCCAGCAACGACGCCTACCACAGCCGCGCGCTGAGGCTGGTGCGCGCCCGCAAGCAGGTGCGTGTCCCCCCACGGCCTCCGGTGGCCCAGCCCAGCGCGGCCTGCAGGGGACACCGCGGGTGCTGGACTTAGTGCTGTGTCCAGGCTCGGCGCCTAGTCAGGGCCTGACCTTTAGCTCCCAGCCGCCAGCGCAGGGACCCGCCTCCAGCCAAAGAATGACCGACCCGCAGAGGAGGAAGACACAGGGCGGCTGCCTTCAAGAAGCCATCTTTTAATAGCTTTATTCAGATTTAGCCTCTAAGGCTTTCACCCCCTCCCTCCGACTTAGTGCTTGGCGAGGTTTGGGTCTCCGCCCCCCACATCTCCCCTAGGCAGGCGGATCTGGGGGTGTTTATAGGCTTTTTTGGTAGTGGTGGTACTGGGGTTCCTAGAAGCCCTTCTACCTCCGGGCTACACTCCCAGGCCTATTTTATACTTTTTTAAAATTTGGAAACAGGGTCTCTTAAGCCAGCGCGGC
Organism: Muscardinus avellanarius; assembly: GCF_963383645.1. Lineage (NCBI taxonomy): Eukaryota > Metazoa > Chordata > Mammalia > Rodentia > Gliridae > Muscardinus > Muscardinus avellanarius. The sequence continues at coordinate 19,748,745 of NC_137805.1, read as the reverse complement.
TGGCTTTGAACCTGTGCGATCCTCCTGCCTCTGGCTCCCAAGCGAGGGGGTTACATGCATGAGCCACCACGCCCGGCTATATTCATTTCTTTTTCTGACCCTTTCAGGAGTAAAGACTTGAGTGCACCTTTCCTGCCAACGTGGGCATTCAGTTTGGAGCGTCAGGAATCAACACTCAGGGTTTTAGTTAGTGCAGGCAGACTCAGCTTTTCTGGGTGGACTGCACTCCAGCTTGGCCAGGCTGCTCAGCGTCTCTCTGGAGCAGTGCCTGCTCTGTCCCCTGCCCTGGGCATGGAAGGGTCTGGTGGTGGTGGACAGTCAGGGGCCGCAGGACGAGGTGTGGGTCAGTGACGGCCGCCGATGGCGGTCCCACAGGGTGATAGGTCACCGTCCCCGTTTGTGTATGTCCACATGACCTTTGCACAAACAAGTTCTCAGGACACAGTCCTCAGACTGTGCCCGGGATTAAGTGGCACAGACTTAGCTGCTCAGCTGGATTGCCGTGATCGCATATGGCCATGGGTCAGGTCCCCCCCTGGAGTCCCGGAGAGCCTCGCGCTCCGCAGGCCCGGGGGCATCCAGGGTGAACACAGGCCACTCTAGGCTCCACTTGGGTGCTGTTGTCCGGCTGTGCTGAGTCTTCCTAGTGGACCGGGAGCTCTGCCTCCGGAGCCCCAGGCAGCCGGGCAGAGCGTCCTGAGTGCCGCAGGAGCCTCCCTGCTCACACCAGCCCTGGGCACCTGAACAGGGACTGTGCCTGGGCCCCCGTAACCGGCTCAGCGCCCTGCCTCCTCCTCTGAGCCTAGCTCGGGCTTTGGGTCCTGGCCTCAGCTCTTACGATGCTTTCTTGCTTCTCCTCTTACTCGGTGGGCAGAAGACAGCCTTTTGGAATTGCTCAAAAGGAGGCAGGTTGCGAGCAGGGCCCGGGGTGGTCCTGCTGAAGGCCTGGCTTCTGAGCTCCCTGGGGGATGGTCTGGGCAGCTCGTGAATGCGGGTCAGAGCCCCGGACAGCACACACGTCAGCTCAGAGACAGAACGCAGGGCCTGTGTGTGCACAGGGCCCGCAGTGTATGAGTGGCTCCTACTGTGTTCACATAGATCGTGGCTGGAATGAACTACTTACTGGATGTGGAGATAGGCCGAACTACGTGTACCAAGTCCCAGCCCAACCTGGCCAACTGTCCCTTCCATGAGCAGCCGGATATGATGAGGGTAAGTGCCCCGATGGGACAAGGGCCAAACCTGCAGGCAGAGGGGTGTGTGAATGTGCGCACCTACATGTGAGCGTGTTTGGGAGGGCGTGTGTGTGTTCTGGGTCGTGTGGAAGCTGCCTGCATGCATGTGTGCACACGTGTGTGGGGGGTAAACATGTGTCCCTGTAGACATCCCTGCACCTATGGGACGTGCAGAGGGAGGTTTTGGGCGTACACGGGATACATTTGCATTGCTGAGAGGGTCCTGGGAGTCAACCCTGCAAGCTCCTGGGAGACCCTGGGCCAGAGGCAGCAGCTGCAGGGGAGGGTGCTGAGAGGGAGAGGGCTCTGTTCAGTCCCAGCCTCCACCATCACACTCCTGCAAACAGAGCAGAGGCCCGTAAGGGCTCAGAGCACCTGCTGCTGCCCCTGCTCCCAGTGCCTGCCTAATGTGGACAGACGGGGCAGGTTCTGTGAGCCAGGCAGGGCTCTGGGGAGAGCAGACCCTGCTACCCTCCCCACACCTGTGTCTGTCAGGGGTACAACCTGTGCCCTCTTCCCTCTGCAGCCTCCTAGCACAGCGGTGCCGGGTGAGGGAGAATGGGGTGCTGAGCAGCCCTTCCCTGGTCTGCGTGCTCCTGGGTGCAGCTCCTTAGAGGCTGTGCCTGGGACATCAGAGAGCCAGGGAGGGTCACGCCACCTACTGGACATGAGCCCCTGGGGTGGGGTGATGAGCAGACATCGCACAGCCAGGCTGAGTGTTCTGGGGCTGGAGGGCAGGGTGTGCCCAGTGCCCCCTTCTCTCTCTCCCCATCCCACTCGCCCGCCCAGGGCAGGGCATCTTTCCCTAACTGCACGCTGTACTGATGGCTTCTCTCTTCATTCTTGCAGAAAACGCTCTGCTCCTTCCAGATCTACAACGTGCCCTGGCGGGGCACCATGTCCGTAACAAAATCTAGCTGTCAGGAAGCTTCCTCAACCTAGGCTGGGCTCGCTGACCTCCCTGCTTCCCGGCAACACCCTGAGCTGAGTCCCAGCCCTGGAGGTGTCTCCTCGATGTGCCGGCCCCAGCAGACCACCGGAGAGGCTTCTCTGGGCAGGTTGTGGACACCTAACCTGCTGTCCCTGCCCCTTCTTGCTCTTGAAGTACACTGGTGTGTGACACGCACTGGCCCCTCCCGCCTTGATCAATAAAGAATGGCATGCAGTCCTGATCTCGCTGCCTGGGGTGCACGGAGAAGGGTCTGCTGCAAGTGGGGGTCTATCTGGGATGCACTGCGAGGATTTGGGGTGTACAGGGGAGGTCTGCAGCAGGCTGGGGGTCTGGCTGCACAGGGCAGGATCTGCTTCGGGTAGAGGCTGAGGGCTGTTGGCCACACATGCAGGTCAGGGTCTGTGCTGCATTTTGGGGTACCTGGTGAAAGAACAGAGGTGGCCTGGGCTCACAGGTGCAGCTGCAGCTCCTGGCAGGGGAGCAGGAGGAGCAGGGACCCAGACTGCCACCCTGGGAGCTGGGCTGCTGCCTTTGAGGAGAAGTCAGAGTGCGGAGGGGCCTTGCCTGCCTCTCAGGTTCCTAGAGACTAAACACCCAGGGATCTGTCCAGGTCTTCCCAGCAGAGATCGGGCACCAGGTAAGACAAGGACGGAAAGATTGTTGTGTGACCGATGGGGGAAATGCCAACCAGATCCCAAGCCAGGAGCTAGCTAGAGCCCAGTCAGCGATCTGAGCACAGGACACCCGCAGGGTCGGGACCCTCCAGCCTGTTCAGAACCAAGCTGTAGCACTTGGTGGACTCATGTGGACTGGTTTCTACTTTCCCACTCCTGAGATCTGTGTCTGCCAGTGACCTGCAGGTGTGGGGACCTCGTGTGTCTGCTGCGGCGGGCTCAGCAGTACGGTGTGCAGGGCGCCGGGTCTGGGCAGGAGGCTCCACCTGGAGGGAAGGTCTGGGTGTGAGCCGGGCACCCAGCACCCAGTCCTCTTCCTACAGGGCAGCTGGACAGGGCGGGGTCCATGAGATTCTCCTTGCCTTCTCCCATGTGCCTTCTTTCCCTCTCTACAAGAGGCCTCCTGGCCCACAGCCCACAGATGTAGGCTGATGCCACCTGAGTCCTCAGGAATAGAGACAGAGTTGCCCTGGGGAGGAAGCCCGCTGCTGCAGCTTCTATGGGCACGGCTCAGCTGCTGCATATTTATTTTAAATTTAAGTGTATATGTTACATTAGATTATCCACATAGATTCAGCACAGTGCCAGCTTAGAGTAGAGTTAAGTAAGGTGATATCTGAAGGGCAGTAAAGCGAAGCTGAGTGAAAGCAGATACGCCCATATAAAGGATGCCCAGCGAGGGGGTACTGGGGCAGGATTTCTAGGTTATGGCTGAAGGCAGAGTCCCTCCTTTCCCCGTAACCTCAGTCTTCGGTCTCATGCCCTTCAACCACTTGAACGAGGTCCAGCCGCGTGTTGGAGGGTGTCTCCCCTCCCTCATCTGAAGTCTTGGGTGGTCTCACTCAACAGCCTTACTGTCGTGCTACACAGACCTGACTAGAGGGAAGGTTTATTTGCGATGTTTGGAGACTCCAGAGTTCAGTCTCTATCCGGCCGGGTCTGTAGAGCTCAGGCCACAGCAACTAGAAGAGAGAAGGAGGGCAAGGCTCTGCTCACACGCCAAGGCCAGAGGCGGGGCAGGCGGGGACGAGGGGCCATATCCAGTCATCAGGGCCACACCCCAGGGACGCCTCCGCCAGCCGTAGCCCACCTGCCCAAGGAACCACCCCACGCATCCAAGCAACGGACTGACTCACTGATGGGATTGTATCAAGTGAAAATTAATTCACGGGCTCTTCAGGGCACATCCTAACCACAACATGCGTGGTCACCGCATCTACAAACGACCTCACGGTGTCCCCGAGACCAGTCTGTGAAGAACCCCCTGGTGGACACCGCGTTAGCCCAGGTGACACATAAAAAAGTCATGCTTGGATTCCCTTCCCTTGTGTTTTATTTTTCCTCTATTCCTACTTTTCAAGTTAAACCGAGGCATGTTTTCCAAAACACTCCCGTTCTTGCTTAATTTTGCAAGGAGAGCTGAGTTGCAGGAACAGAGTGTCCCGCACACCGGCCCTTTCAGTTCCCATCCTGGCCTTCAGTACAGCGGCTCTGGAGGAAGAGAACGAGTCCATGCATAAGCAAAGCAGGGAATGGGCAGGGCCACTCGGGACCCCTAGTGCCCTGCTCCCCTCCGCTCACATCTCTCTTCCTCACCACGCCCAGCCGCAGAGGGGCCAGGAGCTGCTCTCGCAGGGGATGGTCACGGCCAAGTCACAGCACAGGAGTTCTATTTTTAAAGGAAGGAGCAGCTGATATTCACATAAATAAAAGTGCGAGCCTCTTCTTTCTCTTGTCAGTCACACTTCACGGTGCAGAGAATGAAACCAAACACACTGACCCCCATGAGTGCAAAACACGCTGTCATCTACACGAGTGACTTTAGAACCAGGGAACCAGCCTGGGCGTCCACCCACAGAGGCAGGGATTACGAAACTGTGGCCCGGACCCACAGTGGAATTTTACTCAGCCATAAAGAAGAAAGTTACGTCATTTGCAGGAAAATGGATAGAACTAAAGAATATTGTGCTGAGATGTTTTGGCTCATATGTGAAAGCTAGATTAAAAATAGGCCGGGGAAGGGACTCAGACCTCATTGGAGTGATGGAGAAGGTCTAAGGGAGAGAGGTGGGGGAGACGTGATGAGTACTGCTGTGCCTGTATATGCGGTTACAGTGCCAATCTCGATAATAATGACTGGGGAAGAGGAGGAGCTGGCTGGGACGGGTTGGGGGACACGCCAAGTGGTTCTTTCTCTCTGCACCTCATTAAGTTGCAGAGATGCAATGCACCAAGAAAAGTATGTCTATGGGGTGGCTCCTGCTCTCTTCCGTCATGGACCCGTTTTCTTGGCGCCACACAGTTGTGCAGGGGAATCACTTTTAAAAGTTCCCTACTCTGGCTCCTAGATAGAGCCCAGCAGGGACAGCGGAGTGTCCCTGAGCCAGGAGCCCACGGCAGATAGCCCACGGCTATCGCCCGCCTGCGATAGCACGGTGGGAGGAGGGATGTGGTCACAAAGCCTTGTCCACAGAACCCTGAGGAGCTGAAGTGTCCCTCTTGCGTGCAGGCAGAAGATACGCTACTTTCTGAATAGTTTTGCTCCTTCCTTGTGTGTTGGGGCACAGAATTTCTGAACCAGCTCCTCCAGGGGAGATGTAATATTCTGGTGCTGTTACCTCACTAATAAAAAATAGTTGTTTCTTGTAGATAACAAAGTGTAATACATACGTAGTTTCCTATTTAATTAAAGTTTGGGTTCTTAGCAGGATATGAAAGATCAGAATTGCCTGATCCTGTCCTGTTTTGTTCTTTTCATACCAGGGATTGAAGCTGGGAAGTTCTACCTCTGAGCTACAACTCTGGCCATTTTTATTTATTTTTTGATTTTGAAACAAGATCTTGCTCATTTGCTGAAGGGCTCCCTAAGTTGCGGAGGCTGGCCTCAAACCTGTGACCTGATCCTTCTGTCTCAGCCTTCCAAGTGCTGGGATGACTGATGCTTGATTCTGAGTGTAGACTGAGTGGCCAGCTCAGAGCTCGAGGGCCCAGAACTCACGCACTGAGCTTGGCTGCTCCAGGCAGGCCCCATCCCATGGGGACATGGCTTCCTCTCCCATGGCCTTAAAGGCATCTCCTGTGAAGGTGGGCAGTCGACCACCTCTTGGAGGCCTTTTCAGATTGAGCCTTGCCTATTGTGGCCCCCAGGGCAGACTAAACCCTTCACGTGGCTTGAAAGGCAGATACATCAGACAGGAGGGATGGATGCCGGAGCCAGCCGGCATGAGTACGGGTTCTGAAGTGAGGCGTGAGGATGAAGAGTTTTTAACCCTAACGTGCGGGAGCCGCCAGCCTACTATCTCTACTGGTCGACCCCTGTTCGTGGGGCAATATTTCCTACGGGTCGACGACTATGCCTGGGTCAGTATTCTCTATCGCGCGGACGCTCCTGGCCAACGCAGCTTCTGAGTCAACCTCGTCTTTATTGCGCCGATGCCGACCTTGTTTTTCCAGAGGTATTTATACACAGCTACAGGCCAATCAACATTCTCGTGCTACCACCACCGGAACACAATACAGACCAATACAAAACACATCATTACAGATAGGCCTATCAGCACCCTCGCGCCATCACCACCTGATCCTCTCTCAGACCTCTTTGAACTTTCCATAACCCCAAATCTTATTGACTCTGGGCGAAGGACAGTCAGCTGAGTCAGAGACACCAATCTAGGGGAAGGCCTTAATGGCTCCCAACAGATGGGCATAAATTGCTATAGTCTTCTGACTTTAATACTTTCCAAGGAGTGGCATAGCTGGTGGGTCCATTCCTACCCAGTCTTTTGAGGACCCTCCATACCGATCTCCATAGTGGCTGAACTAATTTGCAATCCCACCAGCAGTACAGAAGAGTTCCTATTTCCCTACACCCTCACCAGCATTTCATACTGTTTGTTTCTGATGAATGCCATTCTAACCGGGGTTAGATGGAATCTAAGTATGGGTTTGACTTGCATTTCCCTGATTGCCAAGGATGTTGAACTGTGTGTGTGTGTGTGTGTGTGTGTGTGTGTGTGTGTGTGTGTGTGGTACTGGGGTTTCTGGAAACCCTTCTACCTCCGGGCTACACTCCCAGACCTCTTTTTTATATTTTTATTTGGAAACAGGGTCTCCTAAGCCAGCGAGGCTGGCTTCGAACCTGCGTGATCCTCCTGTCTCCGCCTCCCAAGTGCGGGGATTACAAGAGTGCACCACCATGCCCAGCGAGGATATTGAACTTTTAAAAATATTTTTGTTGGCCATTTGTGTTTCTTCTTTTGAGAAGTGTCTACTGAGATCATTGCCCATATATTGATTGATTTTTTAATGTAAGTTTTTAAAATTTTTTATATATTCTAGACATTAGTCCTCTGCCAGAGGAGTAGTTGGCAAACATTTCCTCACATTCTGTAGGTTAAGGCTATGGAACCAGCCCCGTGTCCATCAACTGATGGCTGGATAAAGACAATGTGGTGCATAGAGCCATGAGGAAGAGTTTTACTCGGCCATGAAGAATAAAACAATGTCACTTTTTAGAAAAATGGATGGAACTGGAGACCATCATGCTGACTGAGATCAGCCAGGCTCAGAAGATCCAGGTCTCATGATTTCCCTCATACGTGGACGTTAGAGGGAAACGAAGGAAAGGAGGACTGAAGTCAGTGAGACACTGGACGGGGACGTGGGGGAGGAGGGCGGGGAAGAAACAGCCCAGATGATGCCGTGTGCACGTGTGGACGCATCACCCTGCAGCTCCTTGTCACAGGCAGGGAAGGAGGAGCGAGGGGTCAGTGGGAGGAGGAAACAGCCTGTGACATTGGATGCATGGCTGGTGTGTTGCCAGGACTCTCGCTGTGATGTTCCTTTATAGTAAGATTGAATAAGCCAGGCGTGGTGGCGCACACTTGTATTCTCACACCTGGGAGGCGGAGACAGGAGGATCGCAGGTTTGCAGCCAGCCTCAGCTACTTAGTGGGTGAGGGCCCCTGCAACTTAGTGAGACCCTGTTTCAAGATAAAGAATAAAAAATAGGGCTGTGGGTGTAGGTCGGAGGTAGAATACCCCTGGGTTCCATATCTAGTTCTGGAAAAAGAGAGAAAGAGGGGAAAGAGAAAGAGAGGGAGAGGGAGAGAGAGAGAGAGAGAGAGAGAGAGAGAGAGAGAGAGAGAGAGAGAGGATGGATGATGGAGTGGGGGATTGTTTTAAGGTTTTTAGGTGTGAACCAGCTTCCAAAGGGAGGTGTTGGATGTTAGATTAGCAAAAATTACCAGCAGGGCGGTAACCCACCATGGAGGGTTCAGTCCTACAATTCCAGGTAAATAATCCGCCCTCTTGTTTTCGATCAGAAACTCCCCTCTCCAGCCATGAGTTAGCCAAAACTCCAGTTGATCTCGGTGGTGTTTTTTCACCCACAGTTCTCTCTGGCTAGGACAAGAAAACCACAAGACAAACACATGGCCCATTCTGTTTCCATGGGAACCACCGCAACACCCCCCCAGCCCCCAATTCCCTCGTTCCTTTTTCTGAAGTGTTTATTGGTGTTTTAAAAGATTCACACCGGCAATTCCCCAGCCTGCACAATGACTGCCACTGTCGCTGCGCCCTCGTCTCTCCACTCCAGCCGGTAATGACTCCTTTCTCTCCTCCGCCCGTCTCCCTTCCCTCTTTCTGTTCCAGATGTCGGTGGCGCTCTGTATTTTTGTCTCTTTGGTGGTGTGGTGGTTGTTTTATTTGGGTCTCAAAGTCCAGAGTACATAGTTTCACATGACTCCGGATTCCCTGTCTCAAACTCACATCCCTTCCCATAAAAAACTTTCGTGAGCTTTTCAGATAATTTGTTAAGAAAAAGCAAAAGGTGAAGGCCAGTGGCGCAAACACTCATAAGTGAGCTCTTCAAGGTTTCAAACGCCTTCCTCAGTAACACAGACTCTCAAGTTCCCATTACGTTAAAGTAAGTAAACGCTACTTATTAGCTGTTTGGCTCATTTCTGAGTACGGTAGAATACTAAAACAGTCATTGTTAAGCATAAGTGAAGGTTTCTCTCCTGGGACATTTGTTTTTCTCTGGTATAAAGAAGTCAAATATATGGGGGTCTGCGAATGAACATGAAGGAAATTGTATGTATTTCTAGAAATCATGAAAATCACATTAGTTCTACAGGGCTCTGACTCCTGGTTGCTAAGGCTTAAAATTCTAACCAATAGACAGTAACTAAAGCAGGGATGAGAAGGGAGAAGGCTGCTGGGCTGGGAGTTGGCCTGGCTCACCAAGGCTGTGGGATGTGTGGGCGCGTCTTTACTGAGGAAAGGCCCGCTCGTGGAAGGCTTGGGAGGGCGAGTCTGGTGAGGTCACACGGGATCACGTGAGATACCATTAGAAGATTATTTTAAGTCCTGTTAAAAGCCGAGCATCGATGTGAAAATACCCCGACATGACGCTGGAGTTTGGCCTTCCTGTGTCCATAAAAGAATGTCCTTGGAGAGCCAGTCTGCTCTCAAGAGGCACCTGTGACAAGATCTTCTTTACCTTCTGGGTAATGGGCTTAGAAAACAAAGGTTCCCTGATAGTCCCTTATGTTCTGTGCCTTTCAAATGTGTTGCCATTTTGGTCTTACTCCATAACCATCTGCGACCCTACATGGGTCCTGTTTATTTGTTTTTTGGTCCTAGGGATTGAACTCAGGAGATGTTTGCCTCTGAGCTACACCCCCATATCTTATTATTTCCTATTTTGAAACAGGGTCCCATTAAGTTGCCGAGGGCCTGGCTATATTTCTAAGTCTGGTCTTGAACCTGTGATCCTCCTTCCTCAGTCTCTTAAGTACTGGGATGACAGGCTTGTGCCACCAAACCCAGCTATGTGATTCTATTTTTAATCGTTTTGGACCTTTTGATTTAAAAACCAAACAAAAACCTCCCCCAAATCTAATTCTAAAATTAAGACTTTTTGGTCTTGAACTAAGTTTCCAGAGGGCCCCTGGAAGTCCAAAAGAGACAAATTAGGTTTATTTTGATTTGCTAAGTTACATGTGAACCATTGTCAAGTAAGAAATGTTGCCTGATCTTATCTTTGAATTACATTTGTATGGATGTTTTAAATAGGTGTTCCAAAAATGAGTATGGGATTCCTAGAACCCTGGTATGTCTTGGAGAGTATTACTGGTGGTGATGGCAGTAGTTACATCCTATGTTTTGCAGAGGTAAGTTCCCGTCCAGTGCTTTGTCGGGCTGCTCATGTCTTGCAGTCTACAGTTCTGTGTTTTGACGCCTCATGGAAGCTTTTCACAAGCACCAACAGCCCCCAAGTCTTCTGTCTGCCAGGAGGTTCCTGGAAAGGATAGAGGAACTCTGGCTGGCATGGGCTTCCAGCTTCCGTCCTGGGTAAAAACGTTATAAAACCCCAAGGAAGAAATGTGTGGGTTTATCAGATCACTAACCACGTCACTCAATAATGCAAACCTGAAAGGACTCACAAAAATATGAATTTTTATGGCTTTTTGGTTAAAACATTGCTGAGTCGTATTATGTTTTGTTTTCTAGATTTAAAGGAAATTGTTTTTGTGTCTGTATGGTACTGGGGATTGAACTCAGAGTCTTTTTAGCACTGAGCTACAGCACCAGCCCTTTTTATTTATTTTGAAACATGGTCTTGCTAAGTCGAAGTCGTTGGGGCTGGCCTTGAACCTGTAAGACTTCTATCTCAGCCTCCCAAGTACTGGAATTACAGCATGTGCCACTGTGCCCAGAAAAGACTTTTTTTTAAATCTATAATTTATGCCAATTTGGTCAAATATACACTTTTTAAGGAAACATTTACTTTTTTTATTTAGCTTATGCCTCCAGATTTCGGAAACTATTTCTGAGTATCTTTATTTTTATGGAAATGTGGTTAATTACATAAGTTCAATAAAGATTTTTTTTATAACAAGATGCAGTTAGGAATACTGGTTTTGCCTGGAATGTTATATTTAACAATGTGTGCAGACTGGCTTTCCTGGTTTGCCTTGAGATTTTTTTTTTTTTAAAAAAAAGGTCTAATCTTAGATACCTTGTCAATTTTTCCAACAGGACAAAATATGAAAGCGCCTCTGGGGGTTATTCTGACTATCCTCGAGCAATCAGATGAGACTTATTTTGCAGACAAACTGATCTTACTGTGATTGTCTTTGAAAAGAATGGGGGTGATTATAGAGAGAAAGAGAAGAATACTATAGAATAGCCTCTTGGATTGTAGCCCTGTTGATGGCTTTTGAGTTTGTACAGTCTACCTGTAAATGGATTGGATTCTTTAATATCTGATCTGGGATGGGGATATAGCTCAGTGGCTGGAGCATCTGACTTCCATCCCCAGCACCGCTTGTACACACACCCCCACACAAACACACACACACACACACACACACACACACACACACACAGAGAGAACAGAACCTGCTCAGCTCCTGTCCACTGAAGCAGGACAACCCCCTGCAGATTTGACAGGACAAGTATGACATCGGGCCCGTGGCCACAGAGTCCAGAGCGGCAGCCGCAGACATTCAAGCCACCAGCCAGGCCAGAAGTTGCTGTTCCCAAGGCCAGCAGAGCAAGACTCCCTGTCATGATAAGACGCTTATCACTCTTGGGTTTCCTGCCTTACGCTGGACACTTCTGCTCTGCAGGATAAAGCTCGAGTCAGAGCTGTACAATCTGTAGCCTCTGTACCCAGCCTGGTGGGGTGGAGGGTCTGTCACGTCCAGCCCTGGTCTTTACTGGTCCTACTTGACCCTCTGTCTGCTCAGTGGGTCACTTCCGCAACCTCCCCGGTGCGAATGTTTGTCCAACATCGTTCCAGCTGTCTCTTTTATAGACTATCACTCTGTGTTACTATAACCATTCCTAGGTACTAGACTTGCTATCTACTATAGATGTAAGAAGTACTTATCACACGCAGGTGATAAAAACCTTGAGTACCATAGAGGCTCAGTTGCAAAGCTTGGCAGGCTCGTTGACTAAAACGGGCAGACGCCTCCTCTGGTTCTTAACCTATTTGCTTCTGGTTGACTTGGTTCATGGGGACCCTGGCTCAGGAGCAAACACCATACCTTAGGTAGCAGCCTAATCATCGGAATACAATTCTTCCTGTGAGCCTGGGTTTTTCACAAACCCTCCAGAGACTCCGATGTGGCAGTCAGGGTTGGCACCTGCAGGCTGGCCTTTGGAGACCACTGGGCAGATGGCGAAGGATCCCCCTGAGCTCTCCAGGCCTGGGGTCCTTGATTCAGTGCATGCACAGGACCACTCACCAGCGGGAGCAGGGGCAGTGCCCTCCAGAAAGACTTCAGTCACGTACAGCTCACTTAGCCACCCCGGATGATCTGCTGTGCCGGCCTCCCCCAGCTGTGTGCTGTCTAGGACCCACAGTGTTCTCCCCGGAAGAGCCCCCAGACTTCTGTGCCCTCGCCCGCTGGATCCCTGCCCACAGAGACCCAGCGAGAAGAGAGCAGGACCTGGCGGAGGGTCAAATGGGAGTTCCTGCTCTCAAGCCTGCTGGAATCCATTAGAAGGCTCTGCCCATTCTGATCTTGGTGACAGGTTATGACCCTGCCCATTAAGAAATCATTTCTGGTGTAATGTGAGACTTGGTTATGTAACTAGCAAAAAGATGAGGTAGATGCAGTAAACATCCTAGGAGAAGGAATTCTCGGAATGTGGAGATTTTAAGCACTTTTCTTAAAAATCCGTGTTGTCATACCCTACCGCCAGAGGTTCTGAGTCTATCAGATAAAGATTTAGGACCCAAGTAGTGTGTGGGGGTGAGGGGAGGCTGCTGGGGATTGACCCCAGAGCTCCAAGCTAAACTCTCAGCCCTATTTTATTTTATTTATTTATTTTTTAATCTTGAAACAGCTGCGCTAAGTTCCTGTACACTGGCCTTAAACCTGTGATTCTCCTGCCGGGACCTAAGATTGTGGCATGCGCCACTGCGCCTGGCTCAGATCCGTATGCTTTTAAATTCTCCAAGTGGTCCCCACGGGCAGCCGGACTGGGGACTACTGGCAGTGATAAGGAAAAAGGAGCCAAGTCCCCGGGAAGCGGCTCCCGACTTGAAGATGCGACTTCGTGTCCTGGGTCTTGGTGGTCTCCCTGTTGCAGAAGGAGATTTGGACCCAGCAGTCCTTGGCGGCCCCGCCAGGATCCAGGCAGAGGTTGAGACCAGGACTCTAGGGCCCCTTTGAGGAAACACACAGTCCAACAGATCAGAGTCCCTCTGTGTCGGGCTGAATTCAGTGCCGCGTGTCTTCACCAAGGAAGAAAGTGCAGATGTATTTCAGATGCAAGGCCAGGCCTCTCCCTGCTCCAAGCTCTGACCCAAAGCCCAGGAGACAGGCTTCTGTGTTCCAGTTCTTCTACTATCTCTCCTTACCACTCCCTGGATCCCAGGCCTATCTGCCTAGAAATATATTTAACTCTACAGCACACCCTTCCAGCTCTGATATTACAGGTAGCGATTGATCTCCCCAGACAGAGCACGCCTCCACGACTCCACATTGACATCGATGCATCTGTGGGCTAAGTCTTCCCTGGGACCACTGCATCTGACACTCGAGAATCTGATTTCTGAGCCTGGGTTCACGAGGGCTACAGCGAGGCGACGTGGTTGAGACTGGCCGATGCGACTGGGCAAGTCAAGGGAGCATCAGCACCCTGTTCCCTGAAAGGAGGCCCGCTCGCCACCGTGGCTTACTGGGGACACTTCTAAAACAAGGGGCACTGTTGGACGTTTGAGATTGGCCCCTAAATAACACTCACTGGGGAAGTGGAAATTTGGCTGAGTCGTTGGAAACTGCCTGGACACATCCGAGAAGGACCCAGAATGGAGTCATTTCAGGGACAAAGCGATCATTGTCCAGGCCCTGGCAACCGCTGAGGACGGCAAAAAGGACACGGTCACCAAGGTGGCCAAGGCTACTGAGGACTCGGAGAGGAGGAGCAGTAAACACTGCCCCAAACTGCCAAGAGAACACGCATTGAGGACACGATGTGTGCTGTGTATAAAGAGGTCCAGGGTGGGAAATCCCAAGTCCCTCGGAAAGGGATTGCAGTAACGAAGCCCCATTAGGAAATGCAGGGACCAGGCACGCAGAGGAGGCTTGGAGAGTCTCGTCTGTGCTTGAGCCTGACTCTACTACAAAAAAAAAATACTTGCTCCCACAAGAGAAAAAGAAGACCCCAGAGGCCGTTTTGATGTTGGACGGGGTGGGGTGGGGTGAGGTTGGTATTCTGTTAGCCAACGCTGACATACTGCTGTGAAAGTTCCCCCGCAGCGCTGCGCCGACCCCACCTTTTTTGGTATTGAGACTGAACCCCGGGGTGTTCCACCTCCAAGCTACATGCCCCAGGCCTTTGGAGTTTTAATTTTGAGACATTTTATTTTGCTAAGTTGCTGAGACTACCCTCCAACCTGCGATCTTCCTGTCTCAGCCTCGCCAGTACTGGTATTACAGGTGTGGACCATGGCGTCTTTAAACCTGACATGGAGCCATGTCACAGAGAGGAGGGGACGGGGCTTGGGAAGGCCGAGATGTGCAAGGGTTTCATAGCCACGAGACAGGACATGAGACTTCAACCCCAGCCACTCAACTCTTGGCTTACGTGTGTGTGTGTGTTGCATGCGTGTGTGTGTGTGATGCTGAGGATGGGACCCAGGGTCTTGCCTATCTTGGCGACATTCCACCCCCGAGCCACACCCCCAGCTCCTCAAGACTTTGAATTTGGAGCTCAGGAAATTGAGTTTGATTGTCAGACCTGGCCATGGTTTGACCTTGAGCATCCTCTGAGGCCCAGGTGCTGAAGACTTGGTCCTCGTCCTCACTGTCACAGGAGAAGGGCTGATACCATGATGGGTCCGGAGCAGTTTCCAGAGGGGGAGAGGTGGGCACAGTTCAGGAGCAAGGGGGTCCTTGGTTCACATGGCAAAAGAGAATCTCCACACGCAGCAGTCAAGGGAGAATGCGCACCTCTGCAGAGTGAAGGGTGCATTGGGAGTCAGGGCTCTTCTTTTAAGGCAACTTGTGGCAGGGCGGGCAGGGAGGTGTGTGAGGACGACTTCACATGGTGGCCAGGCCACTTACAGACATCTTAGGCTGAACCAGGATAAGCTGGAAGTCTCCTGAATTAGAGGTTTCCCAAGAGATCCTATCTGTCTTGTGAACAGTGCACAGGGCAAGTATGGATTTCTGGTTAACTTTCAGATTTACAGATTTTCCAGGAATTTGGGAGGGACAGGCCTGGGAGTGAGAACTGGTTAGGAGAGTAAATGTCAGGGATTTTAGCACTGGGCTTTTATATGAAAGTCATAACTTCTCCCTATTTCTTTTATTTCCTCTATCCTACGTCGGCACAACTGAGGAGCAGTGGAACCTTCAGGAGGGGGCCGAGGGGAAGGAAGCTGGCTCACTGGGGCATCCTCCTAGCAGGGGACTCTAGACCTGACCCCCCTCTGCCTCTTGCTTCCTGGCCACCATGAACACCGCAGTTTTGCTCTAGGGTGCACAGCCCACCACGATGTTCTGCCTGGCCACAGGTCCTGCAGCAACATGACCAAGAAGCCATGGGCTGAAGCTTGGAAACCATGAGTCAAAATAGGCCTTTTCCTCCTCTTGGGTTGACCCACTCCAAGCCTTCCAAAGAACCATCTTAGCCATGTCCAAAGAGTCAACTCGGAGCCCAGGGCCATATGGAGTTCCATTTTAACCAACATGGCTCATGAGGGCCCCTTCTCAACAATCAATGAAGTAAGTGCCACAGACACCATTTTTGGAGTGTCTGCAGACGTTCTGTGGACATTCTCTCAATGATGTACATTCCACATCGCGTCTGTTTCTTAACAAGCCCTTGAGGGAGATACCAGAGAACTCTAATTTTCTGGTTGTGGAAACAGAGGTCACATAAAGTAAAACCTTGCCCTGGCTGAAGCAATTAGCAAGAAATACAGTGATCTCAGGGCCTTTGACTGTTTGCGTGTATGTGTAGGGCAGCAGGTTTCAGTTGCCTCTGGGCGTGTTAAGGCGAAGGCTTTGCCTCTGCGTTCTTACTCTGGGTTAAGGGACATAAGGCAGAGCACAGGGGAGTTCTGGAAGGGAACAGGCCACGCTGTTCCTCCCTGCCTGGGTACAGGCTCTGAAATGCCTGGGTACAGGCTCTGACGACCTTTCACATTTTTATTGTAAATCAATACCAGAGCAAGTACTAGCATACCGAAGTCACACCTCCCGGGGACAGGGCTAAGTCCTCTCTAGACCAAGAGTGTTGCTTTGTCAGAGCCCCTCCCTCAGACCTGCCCAGAGCCCACACTGCAGGAAACTGAGCTGTGCTGGCCACAAGGGGGCACCAGTGGACAAGCAAATGGAACTTGCGACCACCCTGGGGCGCCCATCTTCCTTTCTCTAATGTAAATCACCACTCCTTCCCAGAATTCCTTTGGCTGGATGGCTTTTTTTTTTTTTGTACTGGGGATCCAAAACGTGGCACCCTACCTCCGAGCTATACCTCCAGCCCTTTTAATTTTGAAATGGACTTGCTAAATTCCTGAGGGCCTCCCTAAGTTGTCGAGCCTGACCTTGGGCTTGTGATCTTCCTGTCTCAGCCTCCCAAGCATCGGGCTCTGTGAGATGGAGCACATTGGTGGGATCTTGTCTCTGAGATTCCTCAACTCTGCACACCTCCAGAGGCCAGTGATCTTGTCTAATCCAGAAGGTGGAAAGGGGTTTTGGGGGGGGGGCAGTGAAATGCCAAGACCCAGGCTGCCCCTGCTCCCACCTGTGGCTCTAGGAGGAATATTCCTGATGCTGGCCAGCGATACTTTCCTCTTTACCCACAATGCTCACCTCTTTACCCATAATGCTCACCTGCTACACACACTTCCTTTGCCTCTGCCCCGCCCTTCCTCACCCCAGTCCACTGCTGTGGCCCAAGATTGCCTTCCACTAACACTGCTGGGGCTCGTGTCCTTCCAGCATCTGAGTCTGCGGCACCCTAGTCAAGGCCCCCGACCTCACTGAGGCACCAGAGAGCAAGGTGCTGGGCCTCGGGTCAGGGGCCCTCCCATCGCCTGCAGGCCGCCCCTGCCTGGGTCCTGTCCCTCCCCCCTGCAGAGGAGGTGAGTTCAACAGCTTCCGCAGGAGCAGCAGAGGCCACTTGTGGGAAGGGACCTGTTGTAATGACCAAGAGGAGGCCCCGAGGGAGGGGACTGTGGCCAAGCATCATTTAAGGGCTGGGCCAGTGGGGGCCAGGGCTGAGACGGCGGGTGCCCATCCCTGAGCCATGCCGTGCCCGCCTGCGAGGAGGGCTCTGCTGTGGATGCTGCTGCTTCTCCCTGGCTTTCAGCCCCAGGGCACGCGGGCCTGGTGCTCTGAAGAGGACTCGTACAGTTACGCTCTGCAAGGCAGAGACCCTGAATTCCTCCCCACAATGAAGTTTGCCTTGCGCACATTTAACCAGCAGACCAAGGACGAGTACGCTTACAGGCTGGTGCGCATCCTGAGTTCCTCCAGGGAGCCGGTGAGTGTCCACGTCCAGCTGTTCAGGGGCAGGGAGGGGTGGCTATCCGTGAGACCTGCCTCGACATTTGTGGTCTGTACTTGGGTAAAATAAAAAAATCAGTTAGTATTTAATTCTTAGAAAAAACCATAAAAATTCTTCTAAATTAGACTACTAAGATGGTCTGCTCTCATGCAAGCCAATATTTTTAAGTTTTCATGACTGATGGCACCGTTTCAATAAAGAATGACCTCAAAATAAAAACCACTAGAGCGAGGAAAAGAGGAAATGATGGTGGACCAACACGGAGAAATATTTTCAAGGATATAAAATAAGAGCAGACAATTAAAAACCAGAGGCGCAAAGACAGAGACAGACAAGGCAGAAAGAGAGCGCGTGCGAGCGTGCTGAGGACTCAACCCCGTGAGTGCCGAGTCGCTGTTAAGACTCCTTTTCTGGGGACAGAGATCACCTGACCCCCGCCACTCAGCCTGCTGGTCCCTTGGCCGCTGCCCTCTGTGAAAGCAGTACTGAGTTCAGATGAGTACTGGGCCTCACCTTGGTAGTTGGGGAAGAGGGGACTGGGCATGGGTGCTCTGTGACTCAGCCCGCTTCTTCCGGGGCCTCTGCCAGGCCCACTTGGTCTTCGCTCTTTAGTCCTCAGGAGGAGAAGCTCGGGCTGTCCATGACCCCAGGCCCTCAGTGGAGCTCCCGGGTGGAGCGGGCCCTTCACACGCTGAGCGCAGCCACAGCACCCGCTCCTGAGGGCCAGCCACAAAGCCCTCTGCCCACATCAGCCTTTTCACGTTCACAGAGGCGTGTTCCCGTCATTTTCTCCATGAAGTTGAAGCTGGGCAGAACCATTTGTAGAAAATTTGAGTTTGGCATTGACAGCTGTCCCTTCCAAGACGGCAAGGGGCTGAACAACGTAAGCTATGACCCGGCCTCCCCTGTCCGTGTGATGTTCCCCCAGGCGGCAGCCCGGCGGTCCCCTGCAGGGCCCCTGCACCCCCGACCCCCGCCACTCAGCCCCCGCAGCTGCCTGGGCCCCTGGGCCGGGCCGCGCAACCCGCAGTGCACTCTGGCGCGGGCAGGTCCTGCTCTCCTGGGACTGGGCAGAGGAAGCCCCTGCGTGTCCATCCTTCCACTGCCCTTTCTCCAAGAGAGGAAGCCTGCGGGGGCCCAGCCCCACTCCAGCCTCCACGCCTAAGCCCGAGGGTTTGGAGGGTGACCAAGTGCGCCCTGCCCTGCTGAGCTGCACCATGGTCTGGGCAGCCCATCTCTGGACAAGCCCAGGGGGCTGGTGGGGATTACCTGGTAGCTGAACTGCTGACTGAAATCTGAAGCAGGCCCGCCTGTTGCCGTGGATGTGGGGCTCACGCGTGGCCAGCCCGGGGCTCTGCTGGGGCCACAGACTAGGAGGGAGTCCGGATTACGATGTAGCTCAGGATTCACCCAGGGCTCCGGTCGGGCGGTCAAGCCTTAGGGCCAAAGCCCCCTTCCTCCAGTGCGGGCCCCAGGGAAAATGGCGGCAGCCGATCTCCGTAGCCACAGTCTCCCTCTCCCCTTTTCTGATCGCCCCTTCAGACCTTCATCTGCCTCTTCACCGTCAGAACCCAGTACTTGCACACACCATTCAGCGTCCTGAAGAAGAGCTGCTCGGAGGGGCCCCCTGAGCGGGATGCAGGCGCAGGGCGGTCACAGGCCGCTCCCGACTCTGCGGGCAGCAGCCATTCCCAGGAGTCGGTGCTGCATGGCTGAGCACTGTGCCTCTGTGAACCCCGGTTTCACAAGTGTCTGACTCACTTTGGGACTTTCACAAAGTGTCCACACACTTTGGGACTTCCTCTCTGCCCAGGTGCGTTCTGTGGAACAGATCAATAAACACCCGCATTTCCAGCAGCCATGGGGACTGTGGTCAGGGCTCGGAGGCCTGGCATGGGTAGGTTACACCCGGTGGGGCAGCCTGCTGGCCTCTGGGGAGTTTCTCCCTCCTTCTAGACCTCCTGAGAGGCCACAGGAGGAACAGATAAGGGGTGTGCAAGCTCTAACTCGTGGCCAGAGATAAAATGACGTCACAGGGCACCTGCAGCCTCTGCTCTTGGGAGAAGGATCAACACACCTTTCCCAGGTCCCCAGCAGGTTGGTGGAGGAAGGAGGGAGTTGAGTCTCTCTCTCCAAGAGCAGTAGCATCTCTTGGCGCCTCGGAGAGAAAGGCATCCTCAGGACCTCCCCATTTGCAAAAGGACACTGCATTTCACAGAGCCCCAGAGGATGCACAGACAGTATCTGAGATGCTGTGATGTGCCAAGCCCAAAGCGCCTGGCCAGAGTTCAGCACGCTTGCTTGCTTTCTTTCTTTCTTTCTTTCTTTCTTTCTTTCTTTCTTTCTTTCTTTCCTTCCTTCCTTCCTTCCTTCTTTCTTTCCTTCTTTCTTTCTTTCCTTCTTTCTTTCTTTCTTTCTTTCTTTCTTCCACTTTTTCTTTTTCTTTTTTTTTTTGGTGCTGAATATTGAATCCAGGAGGGGCCTCCTACCTCTGAGATACACCTCCAGCCCTATTTTACTTTTTAGTTGGAAATAGGATCTCTTTAAGTTGTGGAGCGCTTCACTAAGCTGCTGTGGCTGGTCAGGGATCTGAGATCCTCCTACCTCAGCCTCCCAAGTACTGGGATTGCAAGTGTGTGCCACCATGCCGGCTCCAGCACACATTAATTTGAAAACCATACAAAGAGTAACTATTGGGCACTTATAGGCCATCTGGTTTCTTTCTCAATAATCCAATGTTACTGTTGCAGCTTCAAAAGCAGCAAACAAATTCACTGAGCTATGGTCCAAAGAGACTTTTAAAACTCTTTTGCATGGGAGACTGACCCGAGAGGAGGTCTACCTTCGAGCATGGTCTTGCTATGATACTGAGGGCCTCTCTGAGTTTCTGAGGCTGGCCTTGAAACTGTGACCCTCCTGGCCTCCCATGTACTGAGATTATGGGATATATATAGTATATAGATAGGGATTATACATGGCGCCCTGTATCTTGGCATATTTCTTAACATTATACTGCATTCAACAGCTCTGGCCTGTGACCAGCGATAAAAGTTAGAGGTATCCACATTCCTGCC